>NW_027315746.1:22613344-22716110 GCF_026437365.1 Eucyclogobius newberryi
TCTAAATGAGTGGAGTTAAAACTAATAAACCAAAAATATATATTTAGATAATGAAGTTTTACTTGATGTTAGAACATTCCACCGCTTATGCGACAGAGACAAATATCAGAACCAGGTTTATGCTTATTATTGTGCTTATTATTATCCAGCTGAATGACTCATTCAATATTTCATTATTTATATTAAAAAGTTGGTCACTCCATGCTACCGACTCCGACAATTTACTGCATGTCCTCCCCTCTCTCTCATCCCCCATTTCACACTTTCCTCTCCTGTCTAAAACCTATGGGAAACACAATCTTTAAAAAAAAAAAAAGTTGGTCACTCCATGGTTTCGATCTTGAAGTACACATATTATGCATAATTTGTATTTTAACCATGCTCTTGAGTCTTGAGCATCTCTGCTTTGGGATCTCATGTTTTAGAACTTACAATAATATATGTACAACCTTTAAGTACCCGTTTATATCTTTATATTTATGAGAAAATCCCTAGTCATGTATGGTGTTAGCACTCCATCTTCTGGCAGCAGAGGGAATTACGATTCAGAAACAAACAAAACCTAATGTAAGCACACCGTTTGAATCATTTGACAGGAGAAATGCTCAGAGTCTGGCAATAATTTATGGACTTAAAAACAGCACAGCAGACTTCCAGATCTCTACCTATGACGTCACAAATATGGGAAAAATGAGGCTCAGAGGAAGAGGACGTACTAAACAACTGCAACTCCAGCTATGTTTTTGATGACGGAACACTGTCAGAACGTGGTTAAAAGCTCAAAAATAGTCAATTTAGCATGATACGTGCCCTTTAAACATTTAACTAATATTCCCAGAAAAGGCTGCTTAGCTCAGTGCTCTCCCCCAAACATCCCCTCGTGTGTGCATGTGTGTTTTAGGATGCGTCACTCGTATCACTTGACATTTGGCTCCCCTTTCATCCGCTTCCAAGGATAGTAAGTCAAATGCTCTGTGACAGGTCGGCCTCTCATATCCGTCATCCTTCACCCTGACCCAGCCGCAGCTGCACAAAGACGCCGCACGCTGAAAATGATCATTAGCTACGAGCTACGGCCGCGTCCTGCTGTGCTAAAGGCAGGAAGCTGTTTATTCAAACTAACAAGGCAACAGTGCATAAAATCTCCATCCTAACCAGTCCATTTCCTACACACACAAACATACTGCGATCAGGCTTTATGGGAGCGCAAACATAACAAATGCAAATGAGAATGCAACACATGAAAATCTGAGCGCACAGTTTAGGATGTATGTCAGGCACCTACTATGCAATGTGCAGGCTGTAAATATTCTTCACAATAAATTTCTAGAATGTGTACACCATAAACATTTGTATTTTTACTTGCTTATTACACTATATAGTCACTCATGTCATCAGAGACTGCCCAGTTTCTATTTTCACTGTAGTGTCCATTTGAGTTTGAGAAATGGACAAACTGTGGCCTCATTCACAATAAAATTAAATCAGCTGAAAAAGTCTTGATAGTTGGTTCACTGGTATTCATTTGACATTTTTACTTGAATTTTGTATTCTTTTTATGCATATTTCTATGTTCCCACCCCATTTTATACTATTCTTGTTTATATTCACAGGTGGTTGGAGTCTATGGTTGCAGCTGAGATGAGAAACAGCTTGAACAATGGCCAGGTATTTGCATTACTCACATTATATGAACAATTTAGGTTTGCGAAAAAGGTTGAATCAGTTCTTCATGTAACAGTAGAGCTGTGGCAATGTGGCGATAAAATGAAATTAAATCTTGATCTGATTCCCATAATGATCTGATTCAGTGCTGTGTAATGCAGCTCTATGGCACTTCTCCACCACTTCCTTTTATTGGTCTGCCTCAGTCTTGCTCTGAGTGAGTGAATGGCGCTTTAACCAATCAGTGAAGTGTGTCTGTCTCAGAAGCAGTCGAGCTTTAGTGTAGTAAGACAATATAAGAAATAGACAATATATTAGAAATAATATCGCTCACTTTTAGCTCTTTCTCCTTCTTAACCAACAAACAAGCTATAGAGTCAATATCAAATGATAAAAACAGATTATATTTGATACCAAACCAAATACTGGGACTAGATACTCGTTTCAGTATTGCTACTGAAGAAAACTAGACCTTTACAGTGCTAAAACTACTATTCTACTAAGAACTAATTTAAGACCTACTAGTTTGTGTTGATGCTTGTGGTATTGAAATTGGTATTAACATGAGTGTCTTGTAGGAATATCGCATCGTCTCTCAATAATGTCATGGGCTGAATAATGGAATGATAAGCTTTTTTGCTTAAATGCATTGTTTTGTTGCAGCAAAAGCTATAAAAACAGAAGAAAATACAAAGACATAGACAAATACATGATCCTTTGCCCCATGTCAGTGCAGTTAACATGAATAAATAATGTCCACAATATTGCAATAAATAAGTACTGTGAAATGAATATTGTGGGAATAGCGTACTGTCAGAATTTCTTATTTTTACATCCATGTTTGCTCCTTTTCAAAATCAGGTTTGAAGCGTTTGTATTGTAACACTAACACCAACGCCAGCCAAACGTGAGCTCTGAAGTGTCTGTTGCACTCACAGGTATTTAATTTACAGCCAGTTCAAAGCTCCGCGGTCAACAAAGCCAGCCAGGAGCCAGACCCGCCGAAACCGCTGACTGTGCGCCCGTCGCCTAATCTATCTGATGCCGCGATTAAACTTTAATTCATGCCCATCTCCTAATGCTCGCCGCTGTGTGTTCCCTCCACAGCGGGCCGGTGAGCTGGTTCCACGGGCTTCTCCTCTCCCCGTGTCTGCGCCTCACTTTATTCATGCCTGAGGGACGCCAGGAGCTGCAAACAACTGAATTTTTCATCAAGGTTACTTCCTGGAGAGATGTTGCCGGTGCTTTCTTCCCTTTCCACTGTTGTTGCTGGAGCTCATACATAACTTAGCCTCCTCTGACCCGCAGCATGCCGAGGTGGGAGGGGGCGGGGCGGGGTGGAGGGCAGACTTTCCCCCGACCCTCTCCGACACGGGCTGGGGAGTTTGTTAGAGACCCAGTGTAGAGTCGCTGGGTGTAATGGATTTAAGGATTTATTCATAACAGGATTATCATTATCGTGTAAGTATTCAAAAACCAGACCAAGAGCAACAAAATAAGGGTTTGAAGACATGTTTTTGTTTCTCCAAAATTCACGTATACATGTAGTCTATAGTTCATCTTAATGTTAAAATAAAATGCACTTTTTTACCAGCTAGAATAATGGATTTGTATCGATTCACTATCTGTGGGCAGTCTCTATGTGCAACACTACAACTGATAATGTACTATATCGCCTTTCAGAAAACTAACAACTAATTAAAGCCCTACTAACAGCTATAAGGCTCAAATTTCCATATGGGGGTTTTAATTGCTCAAAAATCCTTTGAAAAACATGCATACATACGTGAATTATATCAAAAATAGATGAGGAAAAAGAAGGAAACTTATTAATAATGAAGAAAGTAAAAATATATTCAAACAATCCAACAGGAATGATGTCTTTTAACATATTAGTTGAGGTTTTATTCAGACAAATAAGACAAATAAGTAAAAAATAATCACATAAGTTCAGAATTAACACGTTATTTGAAAGATTTCAACATAACTTATTTTTGATCAGCTCTATTTGTACGATTTTCACTATAAAATAACTTCAAAACAACTCAAAATATTTACTACATTTCAAGATATTGACCACTTCTATTCATAACTGCCACTGATATTTCCAAAGGGACTCGTCTCATCATTTAGTGTCAAAATAAAAGACATCGTTTTGGCGCAAGAAATTAAATATTATGGTGCAATATCACGTCTGTCTCCGCTACAGCATACGCATGTCTTCACCATGCACATTTGAAGTGCTGACACGGTCTGAATCACGGCGTGTTGCTGAGGCTGCATCAGGTTTCTAATCAGAACGGCGTTTAATGTATGGCATATAGTGGGTCGTAAGGGGAGCAGCCGACTCACTGGAGGACCTGGGTAAACAAACCAACTCCACAAATCCAACTAGCGCACGCATCACTATCTATGGGGAATACAGATCTACTCAGCATTAACATTTCCAGTGCTGGAAAAACAAGTCGGCAGAAAAACATCTAGTATTTATACAGATATTTTTCCATCCCCGTTCATTTGCAAGTCTAATCAAATCCCAGTTATTCTTTCTTGCCAGGTTATTAATGCGGCAACAACACATTTGGAATATGCCATGTCAGATGATTTTTTTTTTTTGCTCCTCGCTCTTTCATTAGGAAGCTCAAAAATACTGCGTTTCTCAGTGCAGCGATCAGAGTCACAAACAAGGCGTTATTTATTCCTTCCAGAGTTTCCCAAAAGTATCCCTGTACAGAAACTTCATCACCCAAAGTGGAATACATTTGAATTTAGAGCAAAAACAATGAGCTCTTTAGATCTTATGTTTAATCAGCTACTTTGATTTTAAAATTAGACCAGAGCTATGTGACGTGAATGAGACAATAGGGGAAGATTTGTAGTCTGTTTCTCAACTGAACAGAAGTCTTTAAAAATGTTTCACAAAAGTTTTATCTCTGACTATTGGGGATGTGATGATTGTTAATGTAATATATGATCAGGATTGGGATGAAATGTCTGGAAAATGAACCACAAAAGTGTAGAATATCACTTGAAACATCACTTTTTTCTCGAAACTCTTTTTGTCATATTTTGTTTTACTGTAAACGGCATATTCTATTCACATTTTGCATATCTTCAAAACTACATTCATAATAGTCTCAAAATGTCAATATATTGCCCATCCCCAGTCCAAAAGTAACATTAACTTGGTCACAATCTTGAGGAATAGTAACATGGAATGGAAATGTCATTGTTGTGTGGTCATGTTCTCAGTGAATAATCCGTTAAATTGTGGCATTTTTTCCTCACAATAATTAATGAATAGTAAGATTTCTCTATATGATTAGTTGTATCAGTAGGGTTGCTGTGGTGCAGGGGATGAACCATCAGAGGTCAAAGGGTCATCCCTGACCCTGCTGTGAGAACTTACAACCTAAACAACTTAAAACATCAGGCGGTTCCTCTTGTTAGGTAAAACATACTATAGCCTGATTTTTTAAGGAAAAGTAACTCTTAAACCCGACCAGTTAAAGCCTATATCAATTTAAGAGCCTTTGAGTGGCACTGAAACAATAAATACAGCGTATAACCTATTTGATTATATTTGAAGTCTACATTGTTACCCCACATTGCAATAAACCTTGATACATAATTTGATTACCCAGGTTAATTTTCTGACCTGGACAGGCGCCTGCATGTTAAGCGCTCTGCTGTCTCCTCAAAGGTGCACGCGACACAGATAATGCTGGCCCTGGTGTTATGACCCTCTTCAACAGGGAAATAAAATCAGGGAGAATGGCCGGAGGACTGCTTAGACTTCCATTTTGGGGGCTGCTGTGCTGTGCAGAGTGGCCATCCGACATTATCAGCAGCGCGATATACCCTCAACCTCTCCCTGCCCCTTGTGACAATTACTGGCCTACCTCCCTATTCAAGCCGTAATGAGAAAACTGACTGATCGATTGTGTCCAGCCAGTAAAACGGGAAGGCAAAGGGGGAGCAAGCCCGACTGCAGTGTGTCCAGTAATGCAGTAAGATTCACACTGTCAACAAAATATACACATTTGCTAAGAGACGTGTTGGTCGTAGTGATTTGAATTAAGATAAGATAAGATAAGCCTTTATTTGTCCCACAATGGGGAAATTCAAGTGAATAAAGTAGTAAAGCTAATAATAATAATAAAGTAGTAGTAGTAAAGCTAATAATAATAAAGTAGTAAAGCTAATAATAAGAATGATAAAAGTTGAGTTTTTTTGCGTTATGGCTGTTACTTATGTCGGTGTAATCCCTCATTCGTCCAGGCGTGTTCCATAGTAGAAAAAGCTTCAGTTGTAGTCATCTGGACTCAGTTAGAAAAATTTAGACGTTTCGACTCTCATCCAAGAGTCAAAATTATCTTATTGACAATGACTCTTGGATGAGAGTCGAAACGTCTAAATTTTTCTAACTGAGTCCAGATGACTACAACTGAAGCTGTTACTTATATTTCACAAGCATCAATATTGGGATATTACGGCGCACTCACACTTTCACCACACATTCACTGCATCAGAATTGGGACTGAACCAGGAATAAAGCCCAAACTAAACCTGGACTAGATCAGGACTGGACAAGAACTAGAACAGGACCAAATCCAATTCACATCAGGACTAAATAAAGACAAAATGCCCCCTTTGTGTTTCTGGACCTACAGTGATACAAACTAAGCTGATTTGTTTATCAGTCGATTTGAGTTCTGCAGTTTAGTTCAAAATGCAACAATATTTAATGTAGCCTAACGATACTATGTTGTTTTTAGTTTCATTTTCATTATATTTATGCTTATCTATTGTTCAGTTGGAGTAGCCACCGTAAAACACTCTCATTGTTTTATGCCTGATGCCCTTCCTGTTGAAACCAGCTGCTAAGTGACTGGAGTGGGTAGTTAAGTTAAGGTTAAGGTACACTTTGTTGTCCCTGTAGGGAAATGTGTTGGGTATTGTAAAAGAAGTGTCTTGCCCAGCGACAAAACAACAGTAATGCACTTTGGTGAACGTGTATGACCACAAGTTCTGCGCATAATGACACTTCCTCTGTTATCTGTCACACGATACATACGTTTAGCATCAGTCATGGCCCTGAGTTCTTCGGCGCCTGGTTTGTGCCGCTTGGCTGTTAGCTGCTTCCTGATTGAGAGCACAGTCCCCAAATGGCTGCGGATCAATATGTGTCCTTCATCTGCTGCTGATAAGAAAACTGTCTTTCATCTGCTGCTAATAAAACAGTGGTGAGACCAGTTTATTCCCAACGTGCATGTATTGACACAGTATAGACTTTTATAATGAGACACAAGGGGTGTTTTCTGAAATATTGGCCGTGTGACATTAGTCTTCGACCACCGCTGTCCTCAGGCTATCAAAGCAAAACCATCAACGTGAAGGGTTTTAATAAGTCATGCTGCAATTAGACTTTCTTACTTGATTTATCTGAGATTGCGCAACTGTGATACAGATTGGGCACAAAAAATGATACAACGACACCTTGAGATATTATGTACATCTGGCCAGAAATGTGTTAAAACATGTTTATAAGCCTAATAGACCTTAACTTTTGCTTTATAAACACAGGTTTCACATTGGTGCACTTGAGGCATCACTTGTGGACAGTTCTGTGTTACTAGAACAACATGGCCTCCCGCAAAGTGCAGCACGTACTAATAAATCCATCGCTGATTTATTAGCGCGTTGACTGATTGCGCGGATGTAAATATTGCCAGGGGGAAATATATCGCGCGCGTGTGACAGGGCGTCCCCTCCCGAGCCCCCCGCGCGCGCGCCGCTGTCCTGTCGGGTCAGCGCTCCTTCTCCACTGTCACTCACCATTATTTATTAGGCTACATATTCACTCTCTATCCATCACTGTATTGCCACCCGGTCCGGTCACATCTCTTTATGTTTATTACAGTGTCCCACCTTCTCGGAGCGGGATGATTGACGTTTACGGAGCGAGGCGTGAGGTGGGACTTGCGCGCGGCTTCTTCTCCAATCGCAGGCGCAAGGGGCGGAGGCTTCCCATCCATACTCCGATTATGAGTCAGTTACCAGACATAAGCGGAACAATAACACTTGGTAGCACTTTGGACGCGAAAACCCATCCCACACAGGCAAGTTGTGCACGTCGCTTTACGGGGGGGGGGGGGGGGGGGGGGGGGGGTAATTAGGGGGCCACCGGAACAGCGCCTTGCACTTTTAATCACATTAGGCGCGCGTAATGTTCAATGCTGTTTGTTCTCTTCTCTCTCTTCTCTACAGTAGCGGTGCAGGAGTGGCCAAAGCCAAAAGCGGCGATTCAGATCAGATTTCACCCTAACCAGCTGGAAGAGAGACCACGAGCGCTTCCCTCCTCCCGACTCTAGAAGAGCTTACCAGGGAAAAAAGGAGGAGTGTCGCGCCACTGCTGCTGCTGCGAGGCGCGGAGGGATCCACAGGAATTTCCCCCTGGATATTTTTTTCTCTTTCGTGCTTTAAAGAAGAAGAAGAAAAAAACATATTTAAAACAAAGTTGGAGGCGAGGCAGCCGGAGCCGTGGTCGAGGATGGACGAGCAGCCGCGGTTGATGCACTCCCACGGGGTTGGCATGGCCGGACACCCCGGCCTGGCGCAGCACATGCAGGACGGCACGGCGGGGACGGACGCGGAGGGCAGGAAGCAGGACATCGGAGACATATTACAGCAGATCATGACCATCACAGACCAAAGCTTGGACGAGGCGCAAGCGAGGTGAGCAGCCGCGCGCGCGCTGACCGATCGTGAGCCCCGCTGGAGGTGTGAACGCGCGCGCGGGGGGGAAGAGCGGGTGGGAATAAAAGCGAGAATAATAAGAACAACAGCGGGGAAAGCGGCTAGCAAACTTGTCACGATTCAAGTTTTGGCGTCCGTTTTCTCTTCTTTTTTTTTTTTTGCAAGATGAGTGGCCACTTGTGTGCGTGTTACAAAGGAGCTTACGGTCTAATCCTGATATAATAATAACCCTATGCACTTGCATTCATTCACACAACGCACCTTGAGTGTGCTTGGGTGTGAAACAGCTCACAAAAAAGTCATTTTGACACCTTTAAGACAATGTTGATGCCCAGTTGTAGTGGGTGAATAAAGTCAACATAAAGCCTAGTTTACAGTTCCTGCTATGTTATTAACACTGAATATCACTTTTATTCTGTGTGTGCTTAAGTGCAATCTCATTACAGTTCTTGAACAATATTCTGGAGCTGTCAAAGTGTCTGCCAGTTGTATTTGTTCCCCTGACTTCAAGCTAGTGTTTTCCACGCAGGGGAAAGAGGACCCAGGAGGGAGCTGTGTAGATTTTATTTGGGTCGACTCTAACATTTTATAAAATCAAGAAGCGTGTTTGTGATAAATGGAAAACAGCTGGTGGTTATGGGTTTGCGAGGGAAACTGGCACAAAACGGCTCCAGGATCACTGATGCCGCTGGTTGGACTCGACTAGGGATTTACTTGGCATTTTAGAATAACAAAATGCTCGGAAATGGATCGCACGAAGGAAGCTGTGTGTTAGTTATGTGGCCACTTGTTTGATTTGTGGTACCATTTGTTTTTTCCTTTTCAGGAAGCATGCACTGAACTGCCACAGAATGAAACCAGCTCTTTTCAACGTCTTGTGCGAAATCAAAGAGAAAACCGGTGAGTCTTGGAGATTTGATCATTTTGCCTGTATATGTGATGAAAGTTGTTCGCAACATTGTACAGAATCCTCGGGACGCCTCGCAAACTGTTCCAAACCTACATTTTACCCCCAAAAATCATGATCTGTTTCAGCAGTTTTCTTTTACAGCTGCTTTAACTTTTGAACAGCATTGCACATTTATCATTATAGTCAAATTTGAGGTCATTTACCCTGCCCGCCCCCACCTACCTGTGTTAAGTCTGGCCCCTGGATGATGTTTTGTGATTGGCCGAGTGTGTTTTGCTGTTGACATTTGGGTCTTTCTCTCTCTCGCTCTCTCTCACTTTGTCAGGGCATGGCTCCCTCTCTCCTCCTCATGTGTGTTTTGTTTTCTTTGGCCTGGGTTTTCTGTGGATTGGCGTTTGGTAAAGCGAGCCTTGTTTTGCATGCACAGGCAGGTGAGAGCGAGAGAATGAAAGAAAGAAAGAAAGAAAGAGAGAGAGAGAGAGAGCGAGGGTTTTTCTGTTTATGTTCACAACTGGGGTCAAAGCTGTGAAAGTGAATGGTGTGAATTATTAGTCGGTTAACAGCGGATTAAAGAATGAGGCATCTGGAATGATGAAAGGCGGGGCGTCCTCTTGGGAATACAGATGTTTTCAAGTGAAAAAAAAACAAAAAAAAATTAACAATATTTGTGCAAACACCACTTTGAAGCAGCCTTTAAGATTATTGAGCCACTTTGCAAGACATAAACACTTGTGCAGGCAACATGTTTCTCTTGCGCACTGTAACTCTATCCCACATGACTAAGAACTTGGCAATGGTTTTGATTTTCTTTTTGATTTCTTAGCAGCGGAGAGGACGAAGTTGAGGCCCCTGTTCCTAAATTGCATAGCTTTGAGGGGAAAAAAAAGAGTCAAGGAGAGTTATGCCTGGTCTTTTTGTAAACCGTCTGGCGTCTGTGGGAGTTCATACAAAGTTCGTTTCCAAAAAGACTAAATGACTTGGACCTTTTCCTGGCTCTTACACACACACACACATACACACACACACACACACACACACCCTCCCACTCACTCTCCTCCTCTTCCCACCGTTTCTTGGCAGCCAACTTCAATTTTTCCGAGTTTGGAATTGACAAAATATACACAGTGTCTTGCCTTAAGTGCATCCTGATGATTTATTTTTGCGATTGGGGGAAAGAAAACAAAAAAAAACATGTTGCACACCACAGATTGGCTTCCTCTAAGTGATTGTTTTCATGAGGCCGTATTACCATATAAAAGTTGAGGATTATTCTGGCACTTTCCAAGAGGGACTTAATGGCCGCGTCTTCTCCCTCGGTCTGAGATGAGCTGCCTCGGCCCGTATAGTGCGGACCGGAGCTGAGAAATCCTTTCAGTGCAGTGACAGAGAAAACGACTGGAAGCCTTCACCATGGCATTTACAGCCGAATTCGCTGAGTGCAGTGTATATGGGAGCGCCGTACAGCCTGCAATTTGTCAGGTCGTTTTTATATTCTTTATAAAGAGTCAGCTTCTCTTTTGCTTCTCCGACATTGTTGCAGTCAGTGTTTTTTGCCAGAGGAGTCTAGAGAGTGCTGCTTCTTCTGCTCGCTGCGTTCCTTGACCTCGTGTTTCTACATTTCAGTGCACTATATATAAATGTTGCATGCGGTGATTTGAGTTGTCAGAGCGGTGATAGGTGTGAAGGGGGAGAGTGAAGTGCCGAGCGGAGAGCAGCAGACAAACAAGGCGAAAGTGCATCTTCATTCAGGCTAAGCATCAAAGACACGTTATGCAAGAAAGTTGCACAATAGTTTAATTTTGGAACAAAGAATCTATAGCAATTAAGGGTGGGCAATATTGGCAAAAATGTATATCTACATTTTTCGATTCCTGATAATGATAGACAGATCATGTTGTGTCAGTCCCACAGAAATGTGGTAAAACATGCCTTTAAGTTGAGGTTTAATCATCAGCCAAATATGGAATGTCTGTAAAATGAATCACAAAAGTGCAGAAATATCACCCTTTATTTGAAAGTTTAATTTGTAATTTCTTTCAGCTTTTATTGTTGCATTTTTCATTGCAAATGATTAAAATTTAGCTTATCTTCAAAATAACAATCATGATAGCAAAACATGTAATTTGATAAAAAAAAGAGCTGAATTGACTTTGATTACGGCAACACATTTGAAACTTCCCGGCAAAGACGGCAAAATGTAAAAAAAAATACCATGGCAATGTTATTTAATTTTTTTATATTATTTTGTTTATAAATCTACAAAATTCCATTCAATATTCAATATTTACTGCAAAATAAATGCCATTGACAGCATTAGGAGAATGATTGAATACACATTTGCCATTGATCAGAGCCTAGTATTGGCAGCTCACTATTGAAATTCTTTATAATGTGACCTAAAACTTAGAGTAAGGAACGTATCTTTTGCTAAATGCTTCTAGGTAATATTCCTAAAATGCACAGATTTAAAAATGGCCATGGCCCTTTAACTTCTGTCCCCTCTCCCCACCCTGTTGACTGTGTATCTATGTCAGGGTCGCCCTCGTGTCAGTGCGTCCAAGTGTTTAGCAAGCTTAAACAGGCTCAGCGTTGCACACTGCTCCATGGAAAACCGCCGGCTTGTGTTACCACTCAGACACCGCTTGGGCTGCGGTGAGTGTTGTATTTCACAAAAAACACTTGCACCCATCCCGTGGCCCCACTTCAAACTCGACTCATTGTTTCAGCGGTTCCTGAGTAGTCTTCCTGCACTTGCTTAACATCCGAAGAACTAAAAAAAGCACATCCAGGTTTTAAGGTCACTGTGTAAGTCAGATGTTTTACAATACAAGGAAAACAAGCCAGACATGAGATCTGGTTCTTTTACTCAAAATAAAATCAAAACCAAGTCGAGACCAGATCTAAATTTTGAATCTAATCCAAACAAGGTAAAACCAGGGCCAACAAGACAAAACCAGACCAAAATCAGAGCTAAACCAGGACAAAACAAGGACTGAATTACAACTAAGAACTTATTTTCAGGTCAAAATCAGGGCTTTAATGCGTCCAAACAAGAAATGAAGCACTTCTAAACAAAGTGTAACCAAGGGCAACACCAAGAATGAGGACTAAATCGGATCCAAACCATGTATTATAAACAGAGCTAAATCACTTAGCCAAGCCTAAACCAAACAATGGCGCATTTCCCTTTCTTTTGTAATGCTCCTACATTTGCATATTTCCCTCTACAATCTTTTACAATCCTTCCCATTTACTGCTCACCTAAGTAAGAGAAGCCAGACACCAACTCCGTTTTACTGGTGTCAGATTTCCAACTCTCTCCCCGCCTCTGTGAGAATGTGTCTGTTGTACCACTGTTGCCTGGCTGGGACTACTCCGGTTCAGGCCACTCTGGAGTCAGCAGCCTCATATTACCCCCATCGCGGGACAGGGTCAGATGGAGAGCTCGCCGCATGACTAATACTATCAGACGGATAATGCATTACGCCGCTTGAACTTCTCGGAGCGTGAGGGAGAGACCTGCTGAATCAGTGACCGGCCCCTCGCACTCACGCTGCTAATTAGCCACATAAACACATCGCCCAAAATCAGTGGACTCAGAGCGGCGTTAACGGCGCCACTTCAGGAGGGGGCCCGGTGCAGTGCCCTGTGAAATGTGTTAGAAATGACACCCCCCTGGCTGTTAAAGTGGACTGAGTTGTTTGTGTGGTGTGGCGCAGAATAATAGTCAGTTCATATTATGGTGCATCTTTTGAAATAGGCTTTACAAGCTTGTTAAATATTCAAATACATGTGAATACACTAAATGGCAGTGTACTTCAATTAACCTTTTTGCACTGCATTACAGTTGACCATAACTCTTTATCTGGCTTGCACTGTTTCCATGCCCATCGCAGCGTTAACATGCACAGTTAATGTACAAAACCAGTACAATATTCTTAAGATTTACCTTTGTGTGTCTTGGGATTGTCCAACTGTTCAATGATTGCATACTATCGATTGTATACTATCGATAAGTATTGGACTGATAGTAACAGTGCACTGCAGATTGTTTTTGGCATTGACATCACACTTTACATCAGAACTATGTATTTGGGCCTCAAACTCCTGCCATGGACACAATAAATGGATACCTTTAGAACATACTTCTGGCTGCAATGAAGAAGACCATCACAAAGAAACTGATGTCACAAATTTAACCAAAAATCCAGGACTGGACAGAAAGATGGTAATAACTGATATTCAAAAACATTGAGAAAATTACATTTGACAAATTTGATAGATTTTGGACTAAATGGGACACCTATGTTGGACAATGTGTGCCTTAATTTCATTGGATGTCATTTTTGCTCAATTTTCTACTCTTTGTTTTTTTGTTTCGTTTTATATTATTCAAAACTGGCCTATTGTAGTTGCTTAATGTTGTTTTTGGACAGTATTATGTGTTAGTTGGATTGCAAATCCTACTGCATTTTAAAGACTTTTTACTCTGCGTTCAGATGTATGAAAGGGGATCAAAAAGGTCAAAAATCTCCAGCGCCCCCAAGTCAAGTTGTGTGCTATTTGGTGACTCTTAAGACCAAACGAAGCCCTGATGGCGTTTTGCCGTTAGCCGTGGCGTTGCTGGCTGGACATCACGTTGGTCCATCACTATAGCTCCCTGTGCTGCTGTTTTTCAGTATTTAATTGACACGGCTGTCCATGATGAGTTCAGGGGTTAGTGTTGCCTCTCTTTGTTACCCTCCTCTCATCTCCGCTGACAGATGGAGGCATTAGTCTCCAATGTGGCGCTGTCCTGAAACTAATGGCTATGTCCTTGGCTTTCCCCCCACTCTGCGCGCCCGAGCCGGGGCAGCAGTAGTAGTATATCTGTCCCCGGCTTTGGAAGTGCAGAAGCAGCAGTTTAACCCCCTTCTACAAACCTCCCCAACATGTTTTAGTTTCCACGGAAATGGGGCTGAACGGAGCTCTTGTCTGTGCACTCATAAATTACTTGGCGCAAAAGTTATTGGGGGAAATTTCGCTTTGATTTGTACATAGTAAATCCGTACAATGTGGATTAGGATACGTTTTTTTAACAGTTCGTATTCAAATGCACAGTTGAAAGCACTACACGTAAATAAAGCTCTGTTCCATATACTTTATTGTCATTATACATTGTTTAAAATTTGGATTGGTGCCTTTCCAGGAAGAAAACTAAATGTAAATATTGCTTGAATGTTTTACCAATTTATACACACTATAGATTTACATTACAATTTTCATCATCCAGCAATTTAGTTGAGTGGTTAATGCACTTTTGACCACACCCGCTGACATCCCTATGGTGATATACACGTAGCTTTTTGCTCTGGAACTACTATTTATCTTTATTTATTCTGTTTCCTTGAATCGCATAATAACTAAATACTACTAAAACTCTTTCAGATTTGTACCGGTATGAAAAAAACCCATCCCAGTTTCTACAACAAGCGTTTTTCTATTTCGTTAAGCTGTTCCCTGTCCTCCGCTATAAACTGGCTGCCAATTAGAACGGCTAATATATTATGCAAATGTTGACTGGCTTAATTGAGACGTGTTAATCATGTTTTAAGGGGCTAATCACAGGCCTGTATATCTGAGGTGGGAGTTGTAATTAGCCAGTGATAACAGATCTGGCTGCAGAATGGTCATATTCGGAGAGCGCCGCATATGGTGCCCGGTGTTTTACGAGAAGTTTTGCTTATGTTACGGGAAGGTACGGTTGTTTACACACTTGTACTGGGACGAATGGGTCCCTCGAGGGCAAATCAAAATAGTCATACAGTTTCAGATTGCAACGCACCTTTTCTCTGCAACATATGTCTCGGATGGTTTAGCGATGTTGGTTAAAACGCCAATTTGGGCTGAATAATGTGGGAAAACGACCTCATTGCATTTTTTCCTTGGAACAATCGTGAATTGATTTGATGCCAAAGTGCTCATTGGCATTTAATCTAGGTAGAATAAAAAGCAATAAAACATGTCATCACTTTACGAGAGATAGATTACTGTTTAAAAGTAATTCATTTTTCTCTATCAGTCACAAATGTACACACGAAGGGAGCGTTTACAGTGTAAGAAACACACAGAAAATCCAGAAAAACATGTTTTTCTGCACCTCGCCAAAATGTCGTGATGCTTTATACCTCTACTGCTTTTACGTTACTAAAAGGGAAGGAACTTTTATTATCTAAGCGTGAAATCATGTCGCTAAGGCTGCTACATTATGTCCTAAACAATGTCACATGACTGGCAGCGTGCTGGTTACCTCACGCTGGGAGCACTGTGGTGTGTAATAGCTTTGTACCAGACGGAATGTACGTACACGAGAAACACACCGACCCAGATGAATAAAGACACATAGAGTTGGTCGTTGTTCAAATATGGGTTGGCGTTTCCACAACTACAGTTTTGTCAACATTTCTTGACATTTTCCCGGATTTTTTGTTTGTTATATAGCCTATTTTTATTTTATCCTATCCGATTTTATCCTCAGTCTCATTGTTTTATGTTGCACCGAATCACCAAAGCAAGTTCCTATGTTTGTGGATTCTGTTTCTGATAGTGATATAAATCTGCAAATATCAGTCTTGAACTTATAAATTTAAATGTCGAAGTCTTAAAAAATGCAAAGGCGTGTACTTGATTTCGATGCAACAAGTATAATTAAAAAGTCCTCTCTTTTAGGTCAAGGTCAAGGTTGTAGACAAAAGACTACTAAGATTGTCTTCTTTATGATCCCCATGGGCTTATCCTAGTTCTAATAAAGCTCAAAATCATTCCTTTTTTGTATCAATACTTGCTCGAATTCGGATCTACTTTCTATACTAGTTTTATTATCGATTAGTATCACATTTTTGCTGCTTTTGACAACCACAAAATGCATATATGAAGCGCTTTTATACGCACATTGTTTGTTTATTCACTTATATTGTGGTGATAAGTTCCAACAGCTGCCCTGTGGCTGGCTGATGGAGATGTGGCTGCCAATCTGCGCCAACAGCTTCTCTGAATAACTCACAGCGCACTATACAGGCAGGGTGGATGAAGTGTCTTGCCCAAGGACACAATAACGCCCACTTTACAACTGTATCTGCATTTTCAACTTCAAAAGCTCTATCTCACAATAATTAACACATAAAACACAATGTGCATTCTAAGGTTGAGACAAATAATTTAGTTTTCTTTAAGCCTTATTAATTACCAACTGAATCGGAATGACTTTGTATGTACAATAGTAACGAATGCACACAAAAGTCAACAATATTGCATTACCACACCCTCATGTTTGGAGCTACTGTTACAAAGATAAGACCTTTAATTGTACATAACGGGGAAATTACAGTGTTGCAGAGCACACAAAAAAAATAAAGTTAAATAAAACATAAAATTGGATCGAACATAACTAATAAAATACACGGCTACACAACTGTAATGACCGAATAAATAGCAGGTTATAGTACTCCAGTGTATTATAATATCATGTACAGTTGCTCTGAGTATGATTATGTATAACGCGATGTATGAACAGAATAAGCAGGTGTGACTTCAGTAAATTGTAGATAAAAAGTGTGAGATCAAAAGCTTCTGTCACATGCATATTGTGTACTAATGTTGATCTTGATTCTGTCTGAATGCGTTTTTCTTTAAAAGTATCAGGGGAGACCAAACATGGGGGAAATTGCCTTGTGCCTCTGAGGACTATTACGCCTGTCACATCTAAATATTCCTCTAAATCTGTACCTGATTCTTATTTTAGCTGTTTCCCTTTTGAGACATTAACCTCCCCACCTTTTATGGAAGCTTGTTTAGAAGCGTTATGAATACTTCTCCAATTGCCAATGCTTCCTGTACTGTTCTCAATTTATGCAGCCGGCTTTTCTTTTTACATGCTCTTAGAGATCATATTCTGATCCATTACTCTAAGAATGCCTCCCCACTTATCGAATATAAAATTGCTTTAGAGAGGAAATTTGCTTTCAATGGGTGGAGTGGTGGAGTTTTTTTTTTAACCAGTGTTTGTCTCTGAAGCATCTTTGTGTGTCTGCAAAATGGACCTATTCATTTAATCAGTTTGGGATTTGATTGGACTTTCTACTGTTGTGTGGCATTCCTTCTGTCCCTGTCGGACTGCTGTACATAGTTCCATTAGTTTAGATTAAAAAAAAACACCTTTGTGGTTCTCAATACGACACACAATTTGCAGCAGATGAGACAAGACACGAGATTGAACCAATGAGAACGAGAAAAGATCATTGTGGCATTGCTTTTTGAAATACAGCTTCTCAAGAGATGTAACTTAACAATGTTCAAGTTGTTGTGTTTGTTTGTTTTGTCCAAGACGAATGTGCGCACAATCTTGTTTATCTCATGAGATGTTGCTGCACAAGATCTTGTCCCATTCCTAATTAGTGATTCGCTCACACGGCACCACCATTTGTTATATGTTAGATGTTATATATTAGATGTTATATACTGTTGAACTGGTCGATTACAGTGATTTTGTTTTTATAGTTTACGGATTGTTTGGTTCTCAGAGTGAAAATGCATAAAAGTAAACCAAAGAACTGCTATGGTCAGACTAGAGGTGAGATATATGTACCTAAAATGGATAATATCGCAATAGCTGTTTTGTATTTATGCAAAATTAGAATATCAAGCGTATCGTGAATAGTAAAAAGTATTGGCAAGAGTTGATTATTGTGAAATTGTGATATTGTCATGCAATCCTCTGTTTAGTATACCTCTATGCTCCAACACAGATATTTTCCCCCAACACTCCTGCTTTCCATCATGGCTTGGGTGAGTGAAATTGGATTCAACCAATCACAGAGTAGTTTGAACTCTCAAAAGTCGCAGATCGCTTTAGTTAGCTCACAACGGCACTGGAAGCTATTGAATACACATGAAGCTTGTATTATCGCGTTTTATTCATATTTTTCATGACATTTCCAGTGTAATGTGTGTTTATCCAAGTTTAGGTGCACATTGTACAACTGTTCTGTTCTTAGTATGTGCCAGAATCTTTTTGCTAAATGCTAATTGGCTAATTCACTCAGCAATAGATTTCTTTATTGATTGCAGCGCTAACGCAGCTAATCTTTACACAATTACAATATTCCTATCTAAAGCTCAGCAATTTTACTGCACAATAGTTTCCTAGCTACAGATTGAAAAAGCAAAAACACAAACGCTTGCCTACATTACTATTATTAAAAAACGTTTAGAATTTCTCCTCCTGCAAACGACGACACAAAGCATTTTACATCGCACATATTCTATTGCCTTTTCCACTCTGACATATTAAACTTGCCGTTGATTTTTTTTGAGTAGACGTGGCGGCGTTGGCAGTTGATAACCTTTAATTCGAGGTGTGGGATCTCATTCCTCTGGCACCCTGCCTGCTAGGATGTAAGTGGTGTTCTGGCAGCCTGCTGGGGTTATACAAAAGGAACAAACCCCCCTCTCCCCCTACATTACTACTCCTACCGCTCTCCTTCACTTACCCCCGGTTCCCCCTCGCCCCTCCACTGCGCTCGACTTCGATGAACAGTCAGACATACACCGGCGCGCTCTCTTCCCTAGCTGACTTAGTAAAATTGACATAAATTAATACATGCTGCTTAAACAGGACCAAGATTAATGGTTGCCTTTCGCTGCAGCTTAGATCCACTGTCAGTCCCCGCTCGCTGCCCAGATGGAATCAACACCAATCAATGCAGCTGCCCGGCTCTCCGCGGATACGCTGCTAAGGATGCTGAACAGGGCGTATTATAACGTACAGATGTCAGGATTTGGCTTGGTTGACACTAATGTAGCGGTTGGAGTTGTTTTGTGAGAGGCAAAATGAATACAGTGCGACTTAATCTGTTGGTAAAATGGTATGGGTCAGGACAGGCAATGTGTTTACCACAGGGTTTTAGCCATTTAAAATGGAACTGGTCTTGAAAAATACAGGATTACTACTTGGGTTGGGCAAACATAAACAAACTAGAACATCTCTTATATACTGTTAGTTCCTCAGTGTTTTCATCGTGCCTAATCCAGTCAAAAATATGGTAGTGTCAGAAATCTAAGTCAAACCAAACCCAACAATAAAAAGCCATAAAAACATAGTCTGTTTTGCCCCTGTACATAATGTATATAGTGCAAGAGCAGCTAAAATACAGTTTGAATTGACTTTTAAATGTTACTGAACCTGAATAATAGTTACTTTTTGTTCACTATGAATAAAGTATATAGTATGTCCATGCTTTACTAATTCTGATTGAGTGAAGTTCTTCCATCCATCCATCCATTTTCTACCGCTTGTTCCCTTTCGGGGTCGCGGGTGACTGGAGCCTATCCCAGTGACTTCGGGCCTTAGGCGGGGTACATCCTGGACAGTGGCCAACTCGTCACAGGGCCAACACAGAGACATAGACATTACAGACAGTTCACGCTCACATTCATTCTCTAGGGCCAATTTAGAGTCACCAATCTTACCTAACACATGCATGTCTTTGGACGGTGGGAGGAAGCCGGAGAACCCGGAGAGAACCCACGGTAACACGGGGAGAACATGCAGACTCCACCCAGAGAGATCATGTGATGTTGGTCTGGTCCGGGAATCGAACCCATGATCTCCTTCTTGGGAGGCAAGAGCGCTAACCGCCTTTGCCACCGTGCACCCCGAGTGAAGTTCTTGTAAAGTGTTAAATGTTGCTAATGTTTATCTTGGCTGATAAAATCAATAGCTACCACTTTTATAATACCTACTCCTTAATTAGCCCTAATAAAGCATGAACAAAGACTTAAAAACTACTTAATTAAGGGCTTAGGGTTTGAAAGTATTAATTAAAACTTACTAATCCTGAATCATGCTTATCATTCCGGCTGATTTTCAGACTGACTAAAATTTCTCACAATTTAAACTGAAGCTGTTTCTGAACACTTTGGAGCACAAACAATTGGCTGGACTCTTTGTAAAGCAGATAGTCTGTAGTTTTGGCTTCTGTTGTCTGTTTTTTCTTTGGTAAATATTTGAAAGAGTAAAGCTGCTGTTGGAGATCTGGACTGACAGACAGTATACTGAGCATTTGTTGGCCTTTCAACTTCAAAACTGAAGCTATATTCATTTTTTAAATGGTATTTTTTTTTTAGATATGTGGGTTTGGAGTACAAAAGTACAAAATGGTTGATTTAAGTGAAAACAAGTGGGTTAATGCTTTATATTTTACCTTCTCAGGAGCATGAACGCTATTTTTTTATCATCAGATGATGGATAAAATGGATTAAATGCAGAAAAGTTCAACCTGGTCTCGACAGAGGGGTTAAGGGGTTATGAGCCAATTGTTCATTATGAGTTAATCTTTTTGTTCATGCTTTATTAAGGCTATTAAAAGTGTGGTTATTAAGCGGTACCAATCAATAGAATGAGAGTCTTTGAAAGTGTTTGTTACTTTATGATTTGTTTGCTACACAGTCCTTTGTACAAAGTCTCAATGCAAATACAACAATGCAATCTTCAGCCTCCATGTATCTCAAAGCAGAGTGGTGCACAGAGTAGACCTTACATTGCCAGTGTAATGCGCTCTAATATATAAAAGATGATAATGGTCATAGCTGTAGCTCCCTAGGTATAAAGTTGCGGTCTAATCCTGTATTACTTTCCATGCGGCAGGCTGTTCAATCAGGTGCCACCGGTGCGATGGGGAAGCGCACTGAGGCTGATGGCTCCGCACTGATTGGATGTTTCAATTACTGATAGTAATGCCATGGTGTAGTGAGTCATGCCGCGCAGATAGCACCATTTATTTTAATCAGGACAGAGGAGCGATGGGTGTGGACGTGTCTCCTCCGCTTCAGACTTGCACATTTAAGATTCAGGAGCTGTCTCTCTCTTCTCCCTCTGTTCTTTATTTCGCACACATACACATACTCATAGACACACACAGGTGGATTGAGCGTGGAGGAGAGTTGCCGTGGGTAACGCGTAGCGACAAGGTACTCTGGCGCTGAGCTATTCTAATTTATGTTAATAAACCTTGCCGTTGCCGTGAGAGACAAAGGAGGCCACAGATGAGCCTTGGTAACCTCGGCACCTTCGCGGAGGGGAGAAGACAAAGAACAATGCTCGCTGAAAGAGAGAGGAGCGCAATATTGAACTGTGGAGAAAAGACACGAGAAACAGTGGCGGGCGCGAGATGATAAATTTAGCCACACAAAGACTTGTTTTTGTGGCTGCAGAATCAAACAGCCTCTTGCCGCCAGTCTCGTCTCCGCTTTGTGCTGTCGTTATAGGAGGAGGAATTGTCTTGAGATTGTTGTTGCTAATTTAGAGGGGCCTATGGAGACACGGAGTGCTGGGGAAGCTCTGGATCGGGTCCCGGGGCAGATGTGTCACTGTGGGTAGCGTTTAGCTCAACGGGGAGCGAGAATGCGTGTCAGCAGAGGTCAGTGTTTAGACTGCGATGCTGGCAAGGGAAGGACTATTGCAACAACCTTTACCTTCTTTGCTGTTTGAGCCACGTAACATTTAACATTACATTAAGGAGACATATTAGGCAGATTTTGTTCACTGTAAAAGGCAATATTGATCTAAAACGTCCTTTGACTTCTTGATCACAGTGACATTTCACCGTAGTAAACAGTAGAGTTTCAATTACTTGGTTTTATTTTTAATTGTGGCTTTATTTCAACGTTATAGACAGTTAAGAACCTTACAAGTGTCACTCGTAGTCTCAATTTTTCAGATAATCGTGATTAAGTCCAGGGATGTGGTCGATAGGGGGTAGGTGAAAACGGGAATTTTCTGAACACTCGCGCCTCAGTTGCAGGACAATACAGTATTACGTACTCAAATATGCAGGAAGCAATCAAAATACAACTTTGAGTAAACTAATGATGAGGAAACATCTTTGTAATAAGGTTAAAAGCTCATTGAAGTTGATTTGGCACAATATGTCTCCTTTAAGCTTTTCAACATAGTCATACATAGAAAACAGCAGTAAATGTTAAAAATGCATTGCTATACAAGGATTATTTACTTACACGTGTCAGTATTATTAAAATCCTACATAAATGTTTAATGCTTGACGACGACATCAAAAGTCGAGGGAAAAACGGCTCAATGTTGTTATCACTGGTTCCAGTCTGTGCTCTACTTTAACAAGGCTCAAAAATCAAAACTGATGGTGTGTGGAAATGTGCTATTAGATGTCCCACAATCGTTGTCCATGATCCATAACAACACTCTTTTACTGCAGCAAAGTTATAATTCATTTTACCCACTAAAATCAGAGTCTAAACAAACGACTGCTGTTATTATTGATTAACCCACTAATTATTTTGTCACTTAATCAAAAAGTCAATAATGTGTCAGAAAATAGTGTTATTGTTATTGTCAGCCTAGGGAGACATATTCACTTTATTTGTCTTAACTAGCCAATGCAATGCTATTAAATTCAACCACCTTTTAGGGAAAAACATACTACAATAAGAGCTGTACCTCTTTTATCATTTCAGATTCTGAGGAAACCCTGACCTACAGTGTCAATGGCTCTATGTCCACAGCTATTTTTCCGCACTCGTGTTGCAGTCCAAAACCACACAGACATCTCTATAGTGGATTTGTAACAAGCTGCCACAATCAAGCAGGGTTTCTCAGCTCCAGCAATGAGGATTGATAACACAGCCAGGCTCGGGCTCTGCTGCTGCTGCTGCTGCTGTTCTTCCGTACAATGTAGATTCTTGGTATCCAAACTCAAAGAGAGAAAGCTGTGGGTTTCCTCTGCGCCGTCTGCCTGCCAGCTTGCCTTTGGCGATGTTAGTTCTGGACAGTTAACTCCTACTGAAATTATGTTAATTGCTGTCATTTTCTTCTTTTTTTTCACTTCTCGAGCATAATCAGCAAATTATATACTTGTGTTCATTTATTACCAGGCTACTTTTAACGGCAATTTTACCCTTCAGAGATTGCAAGTCAGAAGTTACTTTTTAGATATTAGCATATATTGAAATGCATAATGTTTATTGCCTATTTAGTTTATCAGTGGGCCGTCTTTATTTTATGAATTGGTGGAAAAGTGGTCAGACTCTAGTTCAGAATAAAGGCTTTATCCATGATCAATGCCTATTCTGTGCCTTTAAGTATATTTCCCCCTATATTTTTCTATACAATTTTTACTTTATGCATTATCTTAAAAATACAATGGAGGTGGCCGATATATTGTCAGCAAGACACTTTTTTTTTCAGATATGCAAAGTAACAACACAGAACATCTATGTGATATTTCTGTGCTTTTGTATTGACATTTGACATTTACAATTCAGTTAAAGCACATTTCTGTTCATGTGCAAAAGTTGTTGTGGAAAATACAATAAAATACTAAGAGGTAATTTTTTTGCTCAATATTGCCTGGCCTTTGCTCAAATTAAAAACGTGCATCTCCATATTTATCATGTTAATTTAAGCTTATATAGTAGGCCATGTGTGACTACAGGTGGGAATCCTCACTTGCCTCGCAACCTGATAAAAATTCCCTTATTAGCAATTCAAATTCACAACACTTCTTGATGCATTCCAGCAGCTAATACAGAGAGACAATGATAGTGAAAGCTCTCATCTCCATAAGAACACGCCCCGTTAGCGGCACTGGCACGGTAATTTACGACGTTTCACTTGTAATCAGCTGTGCAGAGGTACAGGCTACGAAAGTTAACATGTAAAGATGAAATTGGAATAAAAGTGATTAAATGTAGTAAACCTTGGCTAGGGCTGGGAAAGGGGCAGGGCTTAGAGACGAGGAAGTCGAGAGACGGCGCGGAGGGTGAGGGGTGGGGTTACGAGCAATCAGCTAATTACGGCCAATTTAATCAGAGAAGGGTGGACAGCTTTCACCTTTATCCAACTCCACCCATTTCACCTTCTGTAAGGACAAAGTATAACAGAATAAAAACAGGTATATAGTAAATGTGTGGAACAAAATATATTACATTTATTTATTCATCGTTTGTTGTAGAAGTCACACATTTTGTAGTCCAGTCAAATGGAACGTTAGGGGTGGGAATGGGATGAAGACCTTACAGACTAAATGTTTATATTCTATTGCACTTTGCAAAATAGTATTTGTACTGCACCTATATTCTTTTCAAGACATATTTTAGTTTCAAAATGAATGTGGAATGAAGCATGATAAACGAATCCATCTCGAGATAAGATATTTCTGCATGACAACTACACACTGGTGAAATGGTGTTATAATTTCCCCGGTTTATCGTCTGCTGTTGTTCACATGTTGGCTTTGATTGACAGGTGTTTGCATATCCTCATTCTTCCATTTGTTAGCCTCACCACATCTACAGACTGAAATGTGTTTGCTTGTTAGAAGAGTCAGAATAGAATGACCTGCTTCAAGTTTACCCCTGAATGAATACGAATAATGCAAGGCTTTAGTTCTATATGTTAGTGATTGACAGCTTGAAATGGAAACACTGTACAATGCAATGGATCACTTGAAGTTGTTGCTTTTTGGCCCGTGTTTAGCTTCTCAAGCTTTTTCACAGTATTTATAATTATGAAAGTACGATAAATAGTAATATCTTGCTATTTCTTCTACGCTCACACAGGAATACATGATTTGACCTGCCGACCCTGTGACTTCAGTATGTATCTGTGGCACTTTCTTCTCCTCATGTCCATTATATTTTATTTGGCTGCCGGCACCACCTTGTAGCCAACTTTATTAGACATGTCCTTCAGCACCATGTTTAGCAGTCTCCTCCCCTAAACACATAAAATGCCTTTATGCTCCTATTACTTGACTTTATGAGGAGCGTCTTGCCTCCCCCCCTCTCCCCCCACGCCTCTGTCGATAAGATCATATTGATAGATAGATATTGGGGAATGCTGAAGTGTGATAAAGGCGTCGGGTTAAGAGCTTCTTGGATAGTTTAACCTTGATAAAACAGTTGTTTCAGTGAGGCTGATTTGGCCCCATCCGTCTTCATCCGTCAGGGCCCCGCTGAAGTATGCAAATGAAGGCAGCAGAGGGAAGCGCCGTGTGCGGTGAAATGGGCCGTTGCGAATGTGCGGTGTACCGCGCCAACGGGGTGATACTACTTACTGTCCAAATTTAGTGTGTCTCTTCTGAAATACAGCCCCACCTCTTCCTTTTTCTCTGCGTTTGGAGAGTATATACAGCCCCAGAGGAAGAGTGGCCTCTCCTAAAGTCATTACTGCCATGGCAGCAGCAAAGCACTTAAGCTTGGGTTTTCTCCTATTCTATGTCGGATTTATTATTATAAAAATAATGTTGCTCAAGTGGAGTTTAGTGACTACAGGATGGTTACCAGTGGCATGTTTCTTAGTTTGTTTCTAGTGGACTCTTGCAGGTTCAGAGACACGTGGTACAGTATAGTTGTTTAATATGCTAATGAGAGAGTCTAGAGGTGTGAGGTGATAATCTTTATGATAATAAGTATTTATATCCTAGCACTGCTCGGCTCACAGTTAGTGGCTGTGGCGATCAGTTTTGGACCTCCTCAGCAGCAGTAGGATGTTTTCGTGCCTTTGATCCTCTCATTTATCTGCTGTGTCGGCATATTGATTGATTCCCTCGCTCACTCATTATTTTCCTCTGTTCTTCACAACTCATTTTCAGAAGGAATCGTGGCACTGGGGCCAGAAACAGATAGCAACATGTCTGGTCCGTGCTGTCTGACTCTCCGCCACACACATAAAGCTGTCAATCAGAAGCTTTCCTGCCTGCCCTTTGTTATGGAACGCCAGCTCTGTGGGCGGGACTTGTGTCTGATAGATGGCTTTGAGAGCCTATCGGACTGCTCAGAGCATCCATCTCTGTCTGGAGCCTGTTAAACAAGCTTGGGAAAGCAGCCATGTAGTCCTAACCACCACTGGCCTCCACTAAAAAAGCCCATTAACATTAATGAAGGATAGCTTTAAAAGTTCTCCAGTAATAGGCTGAAATTGGATTTATGAGTGAGATAGTTAGCCAGAGAGTACGTCATGAAAAATGTCAGAGCTAGATAAATGGAAATGAGCATCTAAAGGGCTCAGGACAGTGTTTGAGTGAGGATTTGAGCTTAGCCGGAGAATATATATTCCTCTGCAGCAGTCTCTGAGCGCTGGAGGAAAGTGGTTTGATGTTTGAAGTGACTGCTAAGATAAAACTGCTCATCTCACACACACAGCCTCTGCCTCAAAAAAAATAAAAAAATAGAACTTCTTAATACTTTTTAAAAGGCCTTTCATCCCAGGTGGTCTGGCCATTTCAATATCTGCAACTAGCACTTTACTTGTCTGGGGGTCCCTATAGATGGCTGATGCGAAGCTGCCATTAGCCAGCCAATTCCTCAGCCACAGATTACTGTGCCACTACATGGTTATCACAATGTTGAAAAAGGTCTGATTGCACTCCATCCAACCTACAAAGTGTGGCACAAATGGGTTTTCGAAGGTCTGCGGTGGGTTGTTGGTGTGTCATTATAGTGCATTAGGACTGTCAAAGACAAAATGGCAGTTTTTGAAACCTCTTTCATTTCATGTGAATGATTAAAAGGATGCAGAAATACACTCCCACCAAAGCGAGGAAGCAAGTCCCTCTGTGATTGTTCAAACATCACAAATATGAGTCCAGACTGCACTGCGTCACTCCATTCATGTTCCGTTCAAACTGTAGTACACAGATTTTTATGGGCCCATTCGTAATATTACCTCGTGCCTCTCCTTGTGTCTCGTCTCCAGAAGCTGGCTGGCTGCTTGCACTAACCTCTGATGTCATTAGCGCTGGACGGAGGATGAGGCGAGAGCTAGGCCTGCTATTCTTAATGAATTCCGCTGTGTCTGTGCACTCCCCCACCTAGTTAACCCTACCCCCTCCAATGCTCAAGGTGTCAAATTAGAACAGCTGGAAGAGGCGAGTACAAGGAGACGGCCAAGGTACGCTCACCTCCGCCACTGTGCCCCGCCGCCCTCTCCTTTAAATCACCTAATCCAACATGGAGTCGTGAGGAGGGCCTTGTAACTGCTATGCAAAATGCTTGGATGCACTTCACATCTTCACTTTAATGACTGGAGAGTGCTTCTGAAGTTAATAAAATGTAACTTGCAAAGAAAAATCCAGCCTCGGGTGCTTTCACTTATTTGTGTGCTGTCTGCGGATGCCAGAGAAGTATTCATATCATTTACTTAGTAAAATTAACATAAAGTATTAAATGAAAGTGTCTCTAATGGAGGTAGAACTGCCTGCTTTGGTGTTCTTATTTTACATTATCACATTCGTATTAACATTCTTTTTAATGGGCTGTACGCACTTCAATGCTGTTAACTTCAGTAAATCATTTTTTCCCTGTGCACTGCCTTCTGGCTCATTTTGAAAATAATGATTAGAATGTCATACGATTTCAATACGCAGAAAGTTAACTGAGTGTATGATTTTACTTTGCTAACTCTTTTAACATGAGTGTTTTGAGTATATCTGTTTTGCACAAATTCACCAGAGAAGACAGAGATGCATCATGTCAGAGGAGACTCATAAGTGGTGTAACGACTTCACAAACAGAAGTTTGTTCAAAAACCCTCAATGGCATGTATTAGACCAGTTTTATTTTTCAATTTAAATTCTATAAACTGGC
This sequence comes from Eucyclogobius newberryi, assembly GCF_026437365.1. NCBI lineage: Eukaryota > Metazoa > Chordata > Actinopteri > Gobiiformes > Gobiidae > Eucyclogobius > Eucyclogobius newberryi. Next base: position 22,641,336 of record NW_027315746.1, read on the forward strand.
TCACATGCCATTGCTTGTGTTTCTCTTCTTTGGACTTGGTGCCGAGTTAGAAAAGCCCTGTCAGACAAACAGGTCCAGAGCAGGAGCCTGATGATGTCTAAGTGTTTTGTGTGCTCCTGATCCAGCAGAGCTGTTGTTAACGCCTCAGAGTCCTGACTCGACACAGTGATCCCTCGTGGCTCTGCTTACTCACTCTGAGCCGCCGTTTAGTTTTCCCTGGCAGACCCAGGCCACAGCTCATTACTCTATGAGAATGTGCTTGCCTTAATTAATGATATGTAAATATCCTTCAATTGGTCACATTTGCATATTAAAAGAGATTTGTGGAATCTGTGGAGTAATATATTTTAATTAGGGATTAATTAAAAATAATGGGAATTTCATTCCGTCTGGCAGTTTGGTGTGACGCATGCCATGCAGCGGTCCTGCCTTTTGAACAGGAGGCTGTCTCCAACATGTGAAGGAAGCAGCTCTTCCTGGTGCTATCTGCACTGCATACAAACACGCTCCGGCGCCACATTCCTTCAGATGCCAGCTGCCTCCCAGGGGGTCCGCAGAGCCAGCGCCAGAGCTTTGAAAAGAGGCCGAGCGAGCAGCTCAAACGCCCACAATATGTTTTTGGGGATGGTCCCAGTTTGGCTCAGTTTCATCTGCTCTCATCTCGCATGCTTCTTTGCGTGTAGTTGGGGAACAGCTCCGAGACACGGAACACCAGTTATGTTGGCAATTATGTTAATGGGATGCCATTAGGCCATGATTGTGTATGAGCGAACGGGGAGAGAGGGCACGTTTCTCAAGTCTGCTTTGATCTACTTTGAGGAGACTCAGTGCCAAAACATTTTGGCCACTCTTTTCAGCCATTCATGTAATTCATTAAAGCAAAAATAGTTTGACCAAGATGTCAGCGAAGGGTTCGTTTTTGGTAATGATGTACTCTGGTGTGACAGCCGTAAAACACATCTGAACTGAGACAAAGAAAGCATCTGTCATCAGCTCGTTTAATAGCACTGATAGCACAGCTTCTATCAGAGCATCTTAGGTGGAAATCATTCCCATTAGCCGACTTCAGAGCAGTCTCTGCAGCTCTCCTTCTCAAATGCATACATACAAAACTCACATGGAAAAAATATGTAGGGCAATTGACATGGTCATTATAGCACGTGTCATTAATTTACTCTGCTGTGAAATGTAACACGCACATACACACTTTCATACGTACATGCTCAGTTCTGTCGAGCAGCGGTCATAGCTGCACTCGCCCATTTAATTGGACTGCTGTCCTTGTCCCTGTTCGAGAGGGGATTGATTTATTGACCCAAGTTTGCCCAAATCTGCTGTATTCTTGGCTACACTCCGCTGATATAGGTGAACCTTTTTCAGTTGACCTTTGATGACACAGCCAACCAACCATTAGACAAGTTGCCTTTTTGCACGCTGGTGTTAACTGTGGCTTCAATGTTATGCTGTAAAATACAACCACCACTACGACTCCTTCAGTACTGCAACACTTTATCACTGTACAATTCTTACACAAATACCCCATACACGTGCCATTTAACTTTTTGCAACCCCTGATACACATGAGAACAATGTCTTTTAGCATTTAGACTCTTCATTCTTGATATTGTATGGTTTTCCATGCCCGTTCTGAGAGAGGGAGAGGGAGACAACTATAGCGCTGCATTGGCATTTGTGATGTGTCGTCAGTGTGCTGATGTTATTGATCCAGGACCTTCCGAATTCATTAGGAGATCCAGCTCAACGGTGCTGCATCTTTATTTATGTTGCTGCTCCCCTCCACTCTCCCCTCCTCTCATCCTCTCTGCCCATGCTTCTCCTCTTCAGCCTGCCTGCCCGCTCCGGCACTCTCATCCACCATGCATTATTCTTTTATTATTCTTTTACAGCTGCCTTATCGGACGCATTTTGGCGCGGATAAAACCTGTCATCTTTGGGTCTTGTCTGCAGAGATGATGGCTTAGAAAAGGGGGAGGAGGTTGTGGAAAGAATGCCTGCCGTTCCCCTATATTCGGCCCCCTCCGGTCTGAAAAAAACGGACCTTTCTCTCTGCTACCTTCCTCACTCTGCCTGTCTGCCTTTGTAATGAGAGTCTGTGTCTAATTGAAGGAGCTGCAGCGTGCTGGCCGGGGGCGAGTGGGGTTAGATTGTGATACTGGCTACGTGACCGTTATGCTGATGGAGGTGGCAGATCAATAATTTAGGCTCTGACCTTAATGGCGGTGTTAAAATGCTCGGGAGTCTGCAGGCCTTAAAGGTGCAGCGGTGGGATAAAGGTGGGCGGGTGGAGGCAGAGGTGGGGGATGGTGATAAGAGCCCTGGGAGACAGACAGACAGACCGACAGACAGACAGGGAAGCGCTGTGCAGAATACAGTCCCCCTAACCCTGCTACATTGTCACAACATTCATCCTCTTACACTGTATATGAATGACATGAGCTTTGCTTCTTCTTGTTTGGCTGCTGCTGTTTTTGTGTAATCCATTTTCATAAGAAATCCTCCACCCATGTCTTCTGAATGCATCAGGAGCAGCGCAGACAGCACAAGTGAACAAAGAGAGTGGTAACGAGTGTCTTTAATCTGGTTGTGGCCCTGTCTCACTCGCTGCTAGCTTAAGGCCATGCACATTGAGAATTTGGACTGGCATCGATTTGATTCTGAGGGACATTAACGTCACATGGCCTCATGCGTCTCGTCTGTGAATCTGAAGATCCCTCTCATTCCCTGCTGGCAGGATGCGACCATCTCGCCTCTCCCGCTCACACACACCACCCTTAGGGGATGATATATTAGATATAACCAATTCAATTTTATGCAGCCAGGACAGACGCCCTGGGGACATAAACACGCACATTTTTAATACACTCCACGCCAGGAAGCCCAATGCGCTGGAGCCTGCGGCTGCCCCGGGTCTCCTCTCACACTCAATTATTAATGTAACGGCCGGACCGGCTTAATTAAATAATAAAGACAGGCTCACTGCAAAGGAATGGGCAAGGACGTGTCCGAAGGAAGACAGCCTCGACAAATGTCTCATCGTGACATATACAAGGATGTACTAGTGCAGTGTGCAATAATATTGTGTCATAAAATGTGCCTTATCAAATTGTATCCAGGCTTATATAAGAAGCCATTTATTGACTCAAATTTATATTTTATCATGAACATTGTTGTCATAGTGATAAAAGGGCTACATTAGTGTATGGCTCTTATCAGTGGCTGAATACATGAGATAAACAAAAGGTTTGAATATTTAGTAATATAAGAATAATCTTTATATAGATTTTGGCATTGCTTGTAGTGCAGTTTAAGTTTGAATGCACATACACTACACCGACCTCTTTAAAGGGACAACCCGCTGCCTTATATTCGACATGTGTAATTGAAAACGCCGCTGTATTTCTGAGCACACCATTTGAATCAGGCTCTGGGACGCATGTCTGAAACCATAACCTGTGCCCATAAATCAATTGTCTTAAAAGCGGGGTCAAACAGGGGCTCATGACACCTCAACTACATAAAAAGAATGATTTCCTCGGATTATGGATTCGTGCCACCTCAAGGGCGAGCCCGAGGAGGCACCCGCTTTGCGACGTGATGAAACGTGGCGTTATCTTTTACTTTGTTTCATTAGATCCACTGGAGATTACACACTCCATCCTCAAAGAGCAGATTTTCAGCTTTCTGAGATGAGAGATCTTATGGCCTTGGGCAAAAAAAAAAAAATCCATCTTCCCATTCCCTTTTGTTTGTTTCTTGGTTCATATCTGTTTTTACACACAATTAATTATTCAACTTCATGGTGCATTTTGAGTGGCTTGTTTTGTTGATAGACTAAAGCATGTTCTTAATGGTGAGTAAAGCTTCTACCATTAGATTGAAAAATTGGTCCATTGTGTGTGTTGACTTGCTGGGGTAGTGCGATGAAGGATTGCGACAAACTGGAGTGTTTAAATCAGGCGAATTGAAATTAATGCCCTCTCAAAGCCGGGCCTGCTGACGCTACATTAAAGCTAATAGAACCAGCGTGGGTCCGGCAAATGTTTGTTTATGTGCACAATAAAATGATTTAATTTAGCTCGCGACCGGATTAAAACAGAGAAACAGATTACAGTGATTTTCCATCGTCTTGAATAGTATTTTACCACATATTTTTCAGCTCTTTTGTGACACAGTGCGCCACTTCCGAAGGTCATTGCCTCAAGTCTGCCTTGTCACATGACTTATTCACAGCGCTGTTATTTATTCATGCCACTTTTTGATTTTAATAATTCAATACTTGATTCTTTTTTCCCATAAAGTGCTCCGCGTGTACAGTTGATGTCCGTTAAAAATATACACCTCCTTCATACACAAATGATCTCCAATATCCTTATGCCAGAAAGGCCAACCCAAAAGCCCTCTTTTTCTCCTTTTGAAATTTACTGCCAGTGGCTTGAAGTGGTATTTATTTTCCTCACTGTGTGCTCTGCTTTCCCAGAGTTGGCAGAAGTGATTTTGTAGAATAGAAACATTATAGACTGTTAGTGTCACAGTGTTAAATGTGATGTATAGGGCTGGGGCTTTCAGAAGAGGGAAAGGGAAAGGAGGAGGAGTAGAGGAGAGCATTGGCAGCTATGACTGCAACAAGGCGCTCATGGGAGAAAGAGGGGGAGAGAGAGAGGGAGGGAGAGAGGGAGAGAGAGGGGAGCTATCCACAGTGTGAGGGATGGAGGGGCACAAAGCTTTTCTCAGGTTCTCAGACGAAACAGTTTAGAGATACGTGTGGTTTTTGGAGCGTACATTTTTGTTACTTGACCTAAATCTTGTGTCTGCTATGGTGTGCAATATGTAGTGTATTAAATATACATAAACAACAACAGAAATCAATTTGAAACGACAGATTTATTATGTATAAATCACTGATACAAACCTGTAAATCTGCTGTAAAACAAAAGAAGAAAATATATAGGTAGAAAAAAAATGAATGCTGTTGTATTGTTTTTACAATAGAAAAATTATTCAATATTTATGAGACATGATATCATTTTACCATGGTTTATGCGCAAAGAGCTAGGACTGTGCGATATAGCGCTAAAAGTTAACTCATGGTCTCATTCCTGTGACGATCTGCTGTTTTATTGATGTTGCCATAGTGATATAGTGATCTCTATTATATATATACAGCTCTGTGATCAAAGACAAACACCACCACAACTTTTCCCCACACACTCCTCCTATTGGTCAGTCTCTGTAAGGCTTTGAGTGAACTCCCACTTGTTTACTTCTTAAAAGCTATAGATTTTTTTCATAATTTTTGTTGTTATTATATTTTATTATATAGTATAAACATGTTACAGAATCTCCTCACAAGATTTCACAAAAAAGCATTAGAATAGAAACAATAATATGAATGGTTTAGCCATGCATCAAACACATACACCACTATCCTAGTAGTCAAATCTGTAATAGTGCAAATGCATTTTTATTGTAAAGTCTAACTCAAAAACGATTTCTCTCTTTGTCGATCTGTTCCTTTGCTCTGGCAGTTCTGCTCCAAAGAGGCCATACATCGTGTTTGATGATTATTTCTGGTCTTCCTCTGCTACAGATAGCCACTGACACCCCGAGTTACTGCGGATATTTCTTTACCAAATGCTTTTCCAGCTGTGAAATCGAATCAAGTCGCCAGCAGAGACCTGACTACAACCGCAAACATCCTTAACCCCGGCTTCCCTGGGATCGGATTCAATTCAAAGCACAAAAAATAAAAGCAATTTGTAAATAATTAGAAAGATCACAGCTCCAGGCGGCAGTGTTATGCTACATGCTAACACTTGGTTTTCTTGTGCAGCAGTAATCAAAGGCTTAAGTGACTTCAGAAGCGGATGGTTTGAAGAGCTGCAGACAAAACGGCCCTCAGATCTCAAAGGGAAATGTCTACGGTGAAACATAGACGCGTGGCTTTTTATTTTCAGAGGTTACGGCTCTTGCTTTGGTTTGTGAGCGATTACAGTGTAGTTCAGGGAGATGTGAAGAACACCTGGAAAGACGTGATACTTTATTTGATGATAATTATACAAGGGAATCGAAATTGTTGATCATGCCCTATTTTCTCTTCTGTTTTTTGTGTGTAATTCTATTGCATGAGATGATTGACAGGCAGCCTTGTTTACATGGAGCACGCGTGGAGCTTGCGGCTAAATTTAACTTTATTGTTTATTCCCGTTTAGAACATTTGACAATGGTCTTCTCAGTTGGGATTCTGGTGAGGGTCTGTCCTTGGCAAAAAGAAAAATCCTATGCACATTCTATTACATTGTGCTTTGTACGCTCGCTCTGTTGAATACCACGACTTACTATTTATCGCTATTTGATGCTGTCTAAAGCTTAAAATATCCATCATTTCAAAACAGTTGAGGTTCTTGGCTAACTCACCTAGTGCTGTTGCTTTTCCACACGGACAAGGTTATGATTTTGATGATGTCATAATTTCAGATGGAGGGCAGGGGCCTACAAAACTCTATGGGAGAGTTTACATATGCTCCACAAATGTTTAATGTTATCTTTACTGTATTTGTCAGGGATTGGCTTCACAAATGTGTTAAATTAACCGTATGACTTAAAGTTATTGTAAATAATCACATCTTTTGGGTTAAATATTGGCTGTCTGAAGCTATAGTGATAAAATAATTTAACTGTTTGTATATTTGTGCTGACAGAGAAGACATTGAACATTGTGTAAGTTTTTCATATAGTATTAGTATATATAGTTTTAATTACAGAGATATGAACCAAAAACCTGAACAACAACTCTGCAATCTGACAGTTAAAGCCCCAGTACTTTTTTGCTAAAGAATAGACTACAATAAAAGCAGGTTTTCGGGTTTGTTTGTTTGTTTGTTTGTTTGTTTCTTCATTTTGGATATTTTTGTTGCACTTAGAAATATAGAAAAACATGTATCCTTACTGTGAGCGGGTTTGCGTCTCCACAAACCTGACTCTCACTTGTCTGAAGGATCTTCCACCTTCTTGTTTCCATGAAAATGTTGTTTCTCTCCACAGTATGGAATAAAATATATATATATATCTCCACGCAGAATGTTCAGATGTATGGTTTTTACTCTCTATTTCTATGGAAACATGTAGTACACATGCCACCTCCAGAAACTGTTGCTTTAAACAGCAAATTCTACAACAAAAAATACCAAGAATTCTGACCTTTACTCGCACTCTACTATTGACGTTCTAGAATGGTGTAATCTCACGCGAAAGCAACCTATTCATCTCTTTCTCAAATCCTATTCAGAATTGTACAATGATGTCACTTCTTTGCACCGTTTTAGTCGTAGCCGTGGCCCAAAGCCCATAACTTTAACCCTCAAAGTCTTTGTTTGTTTACATGAAGGTTCTGAACTTTAATTGCCGTAAGAAAACACAGAGCAATGCTTTCACTGACCTGTGTTTGGAATGGCCGTGTGCATGAGTGGAGAGTCCTCAGAAGGCGGTTAGCAGCACTTTGAGGCTGCGGTCGATTTTTGCCCCGGTGAGTGTCCAGCGCGGCGTGACAGAAAAGATTGGACGTCATTAGGGCCCGCTCTCTCTTCTCTCCCCTCTCTTCTCTCCCGCGCTCGTCTGCTGCCTCTGCCGTGTTCTTGAAATGGCTTCTCCAGCTGCCAAACGCTCGCTGTTTTTTGTGTACCGAGCGGAGAACAGCCCAAGATGTTGCATATTCATCTTGCTCTGTCACTTATACCTGCAGTGTATTAGATTTGCAGATATATACTTTTTGCTTGGGAAGTCTCTAACAAGGAGACGACTACCTGTTTGTGTCAAGTGTTCCAAAAAAAAAAGAAAAACCTTGTGAGAAATATGATCACTTGTGTAAAATAGAGCAATTACCCCCCATTGACAGCCTTCAAAGCGCCCGTTTATTGGCAGATTCAGTCAAATAAAACTTTATTGCATGCGCGGGAAGGGGACGCCGTTTTTGCATAGCTTTTCTAAGCCTGGCGTTTATGTGAGCCAATGTTATTACACCTCTGTGACATTTAAACTTTATTGAACAAGGCTTTAAAATCTGTAGGTAGTATATAAAAGATTGAGGAATTTATTTCTTTTCCGGGTGGAGCGACGTTGGAATTCACAATTGGGGCGAGTGGCATAGTTCTGTTGTGTTAAAAGATTTTTCATAAATTAAACTGTTTTTCCTTTTTTTTTAAAAGCACTGCCAAGACCAAACTATTAATGTAATACTATTTAATGTGATACTTAAAAAACATGAATAAATTCAGTCTGTAAACAACAGTACAGCATATGCGTATGAACTTAAATACTGTCCTATAGGCTTTATGAGTATATTTATGATGGCACAGCTCAACAAAAAGGGGGAGAGTTCTTAGGGCAAACCAAACCTCAAACTGATAATCTGCTTTTTTTACATCGGTGGTTGTGGTCAAAATGTTATTATTATTAGATTAGATTATATTAGATTAGATTAGATTAGATTTTTGGGTTAAAAATATTATAAAAATCATACTTATACAGCTAAATTATTAGATCTCTTTCGGATCATGATCCTTCTGATTACTTTTATGATGTCATTTAAATAATCTTAAAGGCCCAGAAATCAGATCATAATTAGATTTTGATTTATATGTAAATGTAGCCACTGTCATAAAATGTTTGTCAAAGCTACAGTTCCGTAACTATTTAATTGTGGCTTAAATACTCTTGATTTGATATCTGAGACTTGACTTTTGGTTTTTTGACAATAATATATGTTTCATATTGTTGCACTGTTCAAGCAACTTTATTTACCTCAAAGTACTCATTATGATCCATGTTGTTCAGAGCTGTAAGGTCGATTAATCGGTCGATGGAATCTCAGTTGACCAACCTTTTTATTTGTTGGCTAATTATTGGGATTAAAACATATTCATTTGGACCACAGCAGAAAGGGGAAGGCGTGAAGTGAGTTAGGGAGTTTAATCCGCTCATTTACAGACTTACAGACTTTACAGTACTTGCGATCTTTTGGTGGCATCAGTGCAGTTTGGGTCAGATACTGGGTATATGTTCACGTCACACACCAACAGCTTTTAGTCGTTTAATCCAGTGGTGCCCAGTCTGCGGGTCGTGAAATGATTTCAGGTGTTCCCCAGATGATATGAGAGAAACATTTTAAATTGATGCAATAATCTTAAAGAAGGCTTGTCACCCTTCAAATGCAGTGGTACATATTGATTATTATTTACTGGCGACCAAAGTCATTTATCTAGGTCTATATCTTCTATGTATAAACTCGAGGGGTAGTTTACTTGTTACGTTGGGGGTCGCAAATGCCAACGGTTATTATTTTGTGGGTTCCGACTGGTTTAATCGATGCACAAGTTAAGTTTTTAGTCGACTACAGCCCTAATGGTTCTACAGTGAGCGTATACTTTCAAGCGTGCACAGGGCCAGAAGTGGGAGCAGTGAGCATGGCGGGTCGAGCCCTCCCTCCCTCACCCCTCCTTCCCCTCTGTGTAATTAAAAAGGGGTGTCTGTCAGGGGCGCCTGCTGCATTGTGAGACCCCATATGTTTGGGCACTGATACAGGGAGGATTATTCTGTTTGGAAGCCTGATAACAGCCTGTTTATAACCTTGGCACAGACCAGGACCTAATCTGGCAGCCTCACATCTATACACCCCCCCCCCCCCCCCCCCCCACACACACACACACACACACACACACACACACACACACACACACACACACACCTCCCCTATTCCAAAACATATTGGCTTTTTCAGTCCCAACCCGGTGAACAGGCATGACCCAAAAAGACCCCTATATGTGACACCAATATATCTCATGTTCGCGTGTCGATCATGCTGATTTTGAAGGCAGAATATGAAATGAAAAGTGACAGAATAATCCTTGTCAATGATAAGAGTTAAAATTATCCAGCTTTTGCTTTTTGACATTCTGGATTTTCTCATTTTGCAGATATCCAGTCCGCTTACTTATTTTTACATCACCTCCTCCGCACAGTTTTTCTTCCATGACTATTTCATCATATAATTTTTTTCTTTGTGTTCCAGGGTCTTTTGTGCAGCGTATTGTTTCTTGAAAATTAGACATTTCCTTTTGACTATAGCAGCAATGGGACTAATTTTGCTCTTGTGTGATGTCGTGCGTGTCGCCATTTAAAAATCCTGAAAGCTGAGGCTGCGTTCCCCATTCCAACATAATTATTCTCCAATGGCGCAGTGTGACCCTATTATTGATTTATGAGCATTTGGCCCAATGTGAAAGTAGAAGTGGCAAAGTAAGGTTCATTATATATTTTGTGTGATGCTACCTAGCAACAGCCAGTTGTACACCATCAATATATGTCTTTAAAATGATCATTAACAGTGTTGTCTTCTATTTGGAAGTGATGTGACGGTGTTTTAAGAATGTGGTTCTCATAGAATGGGTTAACAGGTATTATCAGTGACGTAAGGTAGTTTCAATATTATCCTAAATTCTGATATTATCTTTAGCAGTATATAGCAGTTCAACATTTGTTCAACAGTGAGCAAATGTACTTCTTATTTAAAGTGTGTTCCAAAAACACTAAGGACTACTTTGCGAGGTGATAATAGTCATTTTTGAGCAATATTACTTTTATATCTAGAAATGGCAAATGCACAATTTTTTTTTCGTTTTTGTGTGTGTGAAGTAGTAAAAGTGTAATACTTTTTAAAGGCTATGTTTTTATTGAAGTGAATGTATTCAGAGTGATGCCAGGTTGTGACCATATTAAATAGAAAATGTGGTTCTTGTAAATCATGTGTCCTAGTTTTGACAGGATATTATATTATCACTTTCAAAACAACAGGGACTTTTACCAAACATAAAGCTGGGAATATGGTATTCATACAAGAACTTTGTACACAATATAATTACTACCTTGCCACCACCTCCAAAACAGAACCATTCCTTTGTTATAGACTTTACAGATGAGCCCAAATTCTGTGTGGGTAAATCTCTGTTGTACAGCCTGGACCCTTAACTCGGCACTGCGGGGAGGAGAGGCACCGCTCAGAGTGGCAGGCAAAGAGAACTGTCAACCTGTCACATTTCTCCCTCCTCTTCCCCCTGATAAATTAAAGTTACACGGTGTGCGTGCTGCAGCGGCGGAAGGCTGCTGCAGAAAGCCTGGCTTCCTCAGGTCTCCGGAGAGAGCTGGCAACTAGGTCAGACTGATAATGTAATCCGCTGACTGGCTCCTGCGCCCACTACCATCCACCCAAAACATGACAAGGAACCCAAGGAGAAACCGGGACTTTTATGTGTTGATGCCGCGTGAAACGTTCGGTCATGTTTGATCTGGATTTGCAGTAAACTGATGTCCACGGACAAACTATCCATAGTGGGGAGCAGAAATCATCAAGTCTAAATGTGAGTTTGCCAATGGTATTGACATGACTTCCCGTTTTCTCCCGTGTTATCTGTGCGCCGCATACCTCTTTGCGTTGCACATCCTCCGACAACGGAACCGTGCGAGCGTGCCGCGGGAAGAAAGAGTGACAAGAATAAGTTCCTGCATCAGCAAGGTGCATTTTCATTCCCATGCAGTATTCCAGAGAGAGAGGGGGATAAAGAGGGGGGAGAGAGAGTGGGCCCAGCGGTGACAACTCCGGGCTCCCTGCAGGTGTGGAAATGAAACATACTCTATAAATAGCGGCCGGCAGCTGGGGAGTGGAGCGCACTGTGGTGTGGTGGTGGTGTGGTGGTGGGTTTGGAGGTCCAGCTGGGGATGCAGGTGTGGAAGAGGCTGACCGTCGGAAAAAGGATCACCCAGGGGGCCGCGCCGTGCAGGGGCCGCTCTACTTAGGAAAGTGCCCCGGTGAACTTACTGCATATACTGCACATGTTAAAAGTTCTGCAGTGTACAGACTTAATTAACATGTAGTCTTGTAATCTATCATTATGTCTGCCGTAGACTCTGTTGGCAATGAAAAACTCTAATAAGGCTGAATATCTCAAGGAATCTCCAAGAAGTATTAACACGATTTCACTCAATTTTTAGCAACATTCTGAACTGTTTTAACTTGTGTATAGGGGTTAACAATACTTTTAGATTATTTATCAGAAACTAAGCAACATATATCCACAATGTAGATCCAATACTGTTTAATCTGTCAATAAGAAGAATATATTTTTTATTATAAATAGATGTGTTTTCCTGGATAAATCAGTGTTTTCCTGGATAAGTCAGTGTTTTATAAGTTAAAAAAAAAAAAAAAAAAGTAATTTGGACTTTGATACATAAATGTCATCACTGACTTTTTCCACCTCTGGATTGTCAAAAACCTCTGATGAGATATTCGGTGTGGTATCATCTTGTCAGAAGACGTTGTTTGTACATAGATTGTTCTGTTTGATTACAACCTTATACTTCCTCATATTTGTCCATCTAATACATTCCCTAACCTGAGCAATGATTTCACATAAATTAAATGTTTTCTTTTACATTCTTTAGAAAGCCACTTCACCACACACGCTTGTCATTTTGCATTCTATTCGAGCCGTGCTTGCATCGAACTGCATGCAGGTGGTCTCCGGTTGAATCCCCCTGGAACGTTTTGACGCGGTTTCCATGGTTACGCCGATCTGTTGAGTTGAGCTTCCTGCTCGTACTTCTATTGCCTCGGCTCTCCTCCTCCCCTCTGCCCAACGCCACTGGCTCAAAACCAAAAACAGCCCATCCTTGATTTATGAAGCGCTGGACAATTGGAATACAAGAAAATTAAATCGCAGTAAAACGCAAAGCTCCATTTTATGCATCTTTTGCTATTTCCCCAGCTGTCGGCAGGGGAAAAAGAGCTGATGTTAGTGGAACAGAAATGTCAACCACCTGCAGAGGATCATGGGATATGGTGTCTCAGGATTAATATTACCGAGTGGAACGTTTCTGTCGCGGTGAGGGAGGATGTACTCAGAGTGTGTCGTCCTGGGTGACTCCACTGTGCAGTCCTGTCCTTTAATGCTCCTTCAGCCCCCTTTTAGGCCACACTGACCCAGATTCAAGTCATCGAGGTGTTCAAAGTGGACACATCAGCACAGCACCGCGGCACTGAGGAGATTACGTGTGCAAAAGGAATGACAATGAACAATACTTTATTAACAGGGCACATCAGAATATATTTCAGCTACGGTATATGTCATCATTTGTCTGCACTTTGTTGAATAAGCATGGTTTGGACTAGAGGTGGTCACTATATTAACTTTTGGATTATACTGTGGTTGTTGTTTTGAAGATATGCATTATTTGAATATCAATTTTGGTTCAAAGAAAATAAAAAATGCTGCAAAAAATCCAAATGTAAAAAAATATGTTGTAAACTTTCAAATTAGAGTATAAGGTGACTTTTGTGGTTAATTTGACAGACATTTCACACTAGTGACCCCTCAACTAATACATTTAAAGATATGTTTCAACAACTACTGTTGACACATTGACAACATTATCTGAATATTGTTATCGGAATATCATTTTTGTCAATATCCTCCAACCATAGTTTAGACATGGCATTTCTGATTGACAGCTTTACTGACCTGTGATGTTCACTCAGAACATTAAGTCACGTACAAGGAGTTTATTGTCCTTTTTACCTGGTGTCAGGTTTGTGACAACAGAAGAAGTACCTTGAATAGTAATAGTGTAGTTTTTGTATTTGGAATCGTAATTGTTCAAATGTTAGCAATAAATTAGGTGATTAAATTGCATCATACTTAAATTTCAAGTAAGTTTTGGCAATATTGGCAAAAATAAATATTTAGATTCATCCTGATTGCTTTAGTCACATATATTATGTCCTATTTGAAACTGTATTCCTTGTTATTTTTTATCAGCACCTTTTAATTTTGTTGACACATGATTTTGTTGCACATGATACAGTCAATATTCACATTTTGCGTTCAAAACAGCATTCACAAAGTTATTTGAATTTTTATATACTGCCCACCTCTAGTAATTCTTACCATTCATTTTGTTACTTACATACTTATATTTCAAGTACTTCCACCTCCTCTTTGAGGCTCTTCTCATTGTTTTTTGTCATAATACATTCAGAAAAGTGTATGAGTAGTTTTACCTGTACTTCCACTTGCTTTTACTATTTATAATTCTGATGCCACAGGGCTTTGCATACTATATCACTCGTGTATGTTTTAAGTCCTTTTATAAATGCCACTCCTGTCTTCATTTCTCAAAATCAAACCGGAGCTTTTAAGGCAGAAAACGCTGCTTCTGTCATTCCCTCTGGATGAGCTAAGACGTTTTTCATGTAAACGCTGCACAGCAATGTTTGCATTTAAACCTATTAATTCCTCCTCTCTGCTGTTGGCTGTTAAATGCTCTGTGCTGCTGGAGGCGTATAGTGACACATTGACGCTCTCCCTGCCTCCTCAGCCCTGTCCCGGTCCCACACACTGTTCTCCGGGTTTGATTGACAGCAGGAGCGCCGGCTGACCCACTATTGTGCTTCAGTGGGACCGTCCCGGAGGCCTGTGATTAATGACTGAGGCGTTATCTGCACGCTCTTGTGGTGGGCCTGCCATTGCACCGACCACTTAGACGCGCCTGGACCACTAGCTACGTGCCGGCTGCACAGGCTTTTTCTCATCTCACTTCTCTTTTTCTCCAGTCTGCCTACAAAGCCTGCCATTGTTACAGCGCTTTGTCCTACACTAACCTCGTCACTGTGCACACAGCTACTCAGGCAGAATAACACACCGTTATTGTGTTAATAGGCAGGAAAGCGGTTTGTGATTTTACATGTTTACATTAAAAGTAATTTTAAAGGGGCATATTAAGTTTAAATCTACTTTGATGAGTTTTTATCCATATTATAATGGTTTTGCTTCATCACTACTTCATCACTTGTATTTTGATTGATGTTTGAATGATTCTGTTTTGTCCTGCATTTGAAGCTTGAGTGTTTCACCTATCATCTATCTCCACCTACTGCTCTACTTGCGATTATTCAAGAAAACCAGACTCCAGCTCAGACATGTTGGGTTAAAACAATGTCACATAGCCATTTTTCTATATATATATATATTTTGAATAAATGAAAATCCACTGGCTGCTACAGTGACATGACACTATGAACTGCACTGCACTGCAGTTTTGAACAGGAAGTCAATTTTTTCCTCTTAGCGGTTTGAATTACAATAGCGGTTTTACTAAATGTTACATTTTACTCTACGGATTGAAATTAGCCCATGTCTACAATTCGTCTTGTTTACAGCATGTTTATCATATATGTTCATTAACAAAGTCCCCACCAAAAAAACAAATAATAAATAATAATGTCATCAGAATTTCAATTTCAATTTCAAACCCAAATCAAATAACTTAATATTACTTAATGGGCACTTATAGCAGACTTTATGCATGTATTGACACTGTCTATTGTCTAACAAAACCTAGTACTATTTGTATTTAACTTCATACCCGTCTTTGTTCAAGCCCCAAACTTGAGCAAATCAGAGTTGTGTCTTAGGTAGAGACACAACTCAAGAATTACTTGTACAAATAGTGTTTTAGATCAAAAAACAATTTTGTCCATGAATATTTGAGTTAGTTAGTTAATTTATTTGAGACAAAGACAATGCATAATACACATTAACCTTTAGGAAAGATGCATTGTACCAGGTTGTAGCTCAAGAACTAATTTCCACCTGGGCAGGCTGATGTTATTAAGTCCCACTGAGGGGAGTAGCCTATTGTTTTTAGTGTTAAGAGAAACCGGAGTAGCTGGAGGAAACCTACGCAGATACGGGGAGAACATGCAAACTCCACACAGAAAGGCCCCATCGATACTCGATCCCAGGAACTTCTTGCTGTGAAGCGAGGGCGCTTAACCACTGCCGTGCCTTCTACACTCCATTAATTATAAATTAAACAAACGCTAATCATTGGATTAACCAATTAGGAAAATAATAATAATAATAGTAGTTAGTTACAGCTCTACATCTGGGTTTAAACATAAAACCCATACTGATATCTCATGGCAGCTAATAGACTGACTCCTGTGGCGAAAAGCACTACTTTTACTAATGGATTATGGTCTCCTGATAGCAGCGGAGCGTCTTCCACTCATTTGTACGGTACAAAAAAACGCTTAGCTCCTTGCTCTTTATCCTAAGCTAACCTCTTTACCTGCAGATATTGTCATACATAAAATACAAGTTGTGTTCTGCTGTTGTCGAGCAAGGAGCTGCATCTTCTCATAGCAGGCATTAGTCAGGTGTAATTTGCATCACGGCTCCGCGATAGTCTTGTCAGTAGAGGTACCACTCTGCATACCAAACTACCTTCATCTGTCATTTAAAGCACTTTATTTGTATTTCCATCTTACCCTGTTTTAGTCCTAAGCCCACTGTCACCTGCCTGGCTCTGCGCGGAGGTTAAAAGCATCCATGTGACCTGGGAATATCCGGGAATGAATAAAACACGTCTCTAATGGACACGGAACGCGGAATCGCCGGGGTCTCTCCGGAGCAGCGGGCTTGGCAAAACAGTGGAGACTCGGTGGGAATTCTGTGGGCATGACGGCGTCCAAACAAAGTGCACACGCAGCAAAAACAAAAGGCAGCAGTTTGACTTACTCCGAGCTATTGGGGAGCGCGTTGATAAATGTGCAGGGAGACAATATTTCCTGGCGGAGCAAGTCTCTCAAGTGTTACAATATTAATGGCACCTCATACACTATCAAGCATTAGGAGCTGCCAGCTTCTGCTCTGCTGCTTTGAACCATGACACTCTGGCCTGGACTGTACTGTAGAATTCTCGATTTACTTTTATATTACAGTTGTACTTAGAGGCGTCCTATATGTGAAAATTCAAGGAGGAATACAAATATCACTGTTACAACGTCATGGAAACCAATGTTAATTACTACCATAACTTTCACTGCTTTTACTACTATTCTAACTTTAGTACTGCTCCTGTTTTTATGTAATTGCATACCTAGTTGTTCTACTATCACTACTACACTACTACATTAGACCTAAGTACATTTAACTATTACTACTACTATAAGTTGCTTTGTTATTGCTTTCAGTCAAAATACTTCATTACTTGCACTTATTTATATACACATTTACTTATGTACAATTTTGATGTAAGGATGTCACTGTATCAAATATGGATGTTATATTTATTGTGAGAAGAAACAGCACTATTTTATGATTATTCACGATTGTTGGCACTTGACCAAACAACAAAGTCTGATGGCACATCATTTTTCACTAGCTTTATGGAATCTTAACTTTCTGAAAATAAAAGTAATGAATTATATTGGCGCATCAACAGCCTGATCAAATGAAAATGTACACATAGTTTTGCTTTGTTGGAGGCTAGATTGAACTGACATTACTCATTGTTGCTTTTTATTGTGACCTGAATAATCATGATTATTGATAAATCAAATTAATATAACATCTCTATTTGGATGTTTCCCTTTATTATGTTTCAGTTTTTATATTCATAAAATAAAACAAGTAAGCTTTAGAACATGTACTGAGAGAGAATAAAGATCTACTTCTTCACATTTGTACAAAGTCTGTCTTTGACTGTTTTCATTGGTCATGGGACAACACAAGGCTTTTATGTGTTTGATACTGTGTGATCTGAACTTGTGACGAGCCCGAGGAAGTCAACTGTGCTGCGGCAGTACAAATAAACACTTAGTTTATTCGTTTTAACCACCATATTATGTATATGCTATTGCCCAATAGCATGGATCACTTCCAGTCCAGAAAGTATTTCATTATTTATCCGTCTATTTCTAGTATAAAAGTCTATACCATGTGACATTTCACTCATGTAACGCTGACCTGCTTGGAGACTGCTTTTATAGCTGCTTACTTTAGCTCACTTCTATATTTAGACAAGACAACATAATCAGATCTATTTTGAGAAAAGCTTGGGCATATAGCTAACATCATTATCATGCCATTCAAAGCACTCACTGACCACTTCAGTACTACAAGAGCAGCACTGTCATCAACAAACCCACTGCGTCCCAGAGAAGGTGGAAAAATGCATCATGGGGAAAATCTATGCAACTTTTTATAATTGTGGAAGATGTGATGGATTTTTAGAATGTGGCGTGTCTAAAAAGATCCGCTCTATGACAATGGGTGTGTAGATACTGACTATTTACGGAGTGGAAAAACAAAACCCACACACACAGCTGACTGGAGTTTGTCCCAGCAAATGTGGACCGTGGTCGGGGTTCATGTATTTTGGGTAATGGCCTGTTAGTTGTTGAGTAGAGATGTCGATATCGATAATCGTGACTGTTCAGATCACAATATAATGTGCAAACAAAAAGAATATGTGCAAACTAAAAAATACATAATTGTGAGAGTTGTTGGCAACAATAATAAATCATTTCAGTTCAAGTTATACTCCAAAAAAGCAATACTATGTGGAAAATACTTTTTATCGGGCTGTTTATGTGCCAATGTCAGGATTACAAAGTGCCAAAGTGTTCTCATAATAATTGTAACACAAATTTGATATTTTTGAATTGACAATTTCAGCTTTGTTCATCTTTTTTGGATTCAATTGGATTCAATATGGATAAACTGCTATAATATTTTTTGTAAAGCTCTGTTTCTGTGTAAAGGCGTGTTTTCGAGCCTAGCCATGCACAGCCAGGCACAACCACAGGCACTCTTGTTTGCGCCATATGGTGGCTGTCCTTGCGTAGCTTAGCTTGAGGGACCCTTCCTCTGCACAATGTGACAAATTTGTCCTGAAACTAACTTCCTCTTGCATTGTTTTTATCATTTAACCCCGTCCATGCAGCTCCACTCACCCCTCATATCCCAACAGAGCATCCTTTACCACGGATCCACCTCTGTCCCACCAAGCCCTTAAACAATCTCCACAAACCTCTCCCCCCTCGCCTACCCCCTTCTCCCCTGCTTCCAGATGTGGCTTAATTTGCTGTGACTCTGCTAATTGCTGTAATTAAGGATTAATTACTGTTAATTACCACAGCATAAACTCGTCAGCAGTCAAAGAGCAGCGCCTTATGAAACGTGCCACGCTCAGGAACACACAGCGCGGAGGTGCGGCGGAGGAGCGGAGGGCCAGGGCTGGACCTCGTGTTATACGGGCTCGTCCTGGTGCAGTGGGGGCTCATGTACAGGGCAGGCTGCATGCTAACTGTCATGGACCATCGACCGCCTCCTCCCTAGTGCCCCCCCCTCCCAAAGCTTCACACATCACCTCCTCGCCAACTGTTGCACAGGACGACATCGCTGCTCCTGTCATCTGTCAGTGGCTCTATTAGGTTGAGGTCTGTGTCAGAAATGGGATGATAAAATTTGGTTACGTAGCGGTTATTTTTGTGTGTGTGTGTGTGTGTGTTTGACAATGAAGCAGTTCCTTTCTGTGTAGTTTGTATTGTTTCCTCATGTTTGGATGGTTGTTTTCTTGAGGCTCCCCGTGTACTGCAAGGTGCTAATAACTGAGATACTAGCGTTAGCTGTATGATTGGGTCAAATGTGGATGAGACATGTTTCCACAAGGACAACAAATGCACCTTAATATTATTTTGTATCAGGGGTGTAATCATAATCAAATGGAAATGGCATTCAGAATAGACGCTATTTGCATATTGCATAGGCTGCAATTTTGGATGTACCATAATTTCTGATGCTATTGTCATGTAAAATTTTAACTGAATCTTATTATTAAAACATAAACTGCAAATCTAATCACAATTGCAACACCGGTCAGAAAAATTACAATTAGATATTTTCGTCAGATCGCTATTTGATATATTTAAATTTAATAGGTATTCCTATTTCGCTCATGTAAATCAGTAAATCACAATAGGCAATTATTTGTCCTCTTGTCTTTTGAAAATAATACTATACAGTGGAGATTGTTCTCGGCAAATGTTGAAATGATTGTGAACAAAACTCATCTAAACTCCTATCTTCTAACAGTGGAATTAGGTCTAATTTGTGCAAGGCTGTATTCATTATTGAATGCTTACTGGTTCCTTTCCACATGAGCACTAAATGTCTCTCCATGCTGCCGGCTCATGACTACTCTTCTGTTCCACTGCCTGGAGCTAGAGACATTGTACAGGCGATGCAGGAGTTTCATTCAATCACAAAGATATATATTTTTAGGACACCTTAAGAAAGACTGACAGCCAGGGGCTAATGTATTGCCTATTTGGAATAATGAATTATTTTAATGAAGCTTTTGAAGCGGGGATTGCAGTGCGTTGGTGGCAGGGCGGTGCTCAGAGTGGTCTTCTCCTCTGGCGCTGGCTTTGCCTCATTATCAGGCCAGACCCTCAGGCCGCAAACTGGCCTGCTTAAGCCTCCAATGATGACGATAATTACCGTTATTAGGAGTAGCTGCGGGGGGAACTTGTTCTGAAAAATACCAAGCTGAGTTCTTCTTGCCTGGGCTTTCTTTGCCGCTTCCGCAAGAGAGAAGTCGCCAGTTGAGAGGGGGGAGGAGAGAGAGAGAGAGAGAGAGAGAGAGAGAGAGAGAGAGAGAGAGAGAGAGAGAGAGAGAGAGAGAGAGAGAGAGAGAGAGAGAGAGAGAGAGAGAGAGGGAGAGAGGGAGAGAGGGAGAGAGGGAGGGGGCGAGGGGAACGGCCACCAAATCCGCCTAATGTGAAGCCTGTCAGCTCGTCTCCCACCAGCTGTCACCGCCCAAATGCACCCGGGTTCATTTTTTTAATTGACACCTCGCTTTCCCATTCCATTTCTATTTTTCGCCTTTCATTCTGCCTCCATCACTCTCCTCTCTGCCGCCTGAGCCATCCACATGTCGCCGTGGCTCCCCTGTCCCTCCTGTGCTTCTTTGGTGTTGTTCCTTGTCCTTGGCGTACCCCCTTCCCGCGTGAATCACATACAACACAGGTGCGCTCCTCCTCACGTGATATTTGGCTGATAAAACATAAAGCTGTTTTGAAGCTGCTTTATGGCTATGCCCTTGTGTGTTGGGGCTGTACAGCGGCCCATTATCCGCTGATGGAAGGAAACGTTTTGGGACACACAAAGTTTCCCCCGAGTTTGTCTCCAAGCAGCAAATCAGGCCTTCTGCTGACAGCATTATGCCTCCTGTAACTTTTTTAATTATGCAAAGAACAAGAAATGCAAGCATAATATGATTTTGTTAAGTGGAAAAATAAGAGAGATAAGGAAAAAGACAAAAAACATTTAACACATTTGGTTTTTTGTATTGGGCTAGAGTTGATGTTATGTAAATGTAATATTTTACATTAACAATAGTAAAGTGGTTTTATAATTGTACTTTTCGTGTGTAGTGCATCTGAGACTGTACCGATATATTTTATAGTGCTGGTTTTATTGTGAGCCGTGATTAGCATTGTCATAATGATGTCATTACAGTCCAAACTCCATTCAGCAGAAATGGCCACCTAAATTAAATAAGGATCTAACAGTATAATAATGCTTTCGAGTTGTTGGTAATGGTTATGGCTTTAGCTCGGCTGTTTGGGCCCTGAGCTGAGGCTGGTCCCACATGCAGATGAGCGCTGGATGCTGGGCCCCGTGAAGGCGCTGGGAGGCGGTTGTATTAGTGATACTTGTCATGTCTGCTGTAAATCACACTGCTTTTTTCAGGTTCTAGGTTGTTGTTGTTTTGTGGGAGAATGCTGCATGGCAGGGATGAATGGTGGTGATGTTACATTATCATGTGGCTGTCGCTTTCACTCGTGCTGACTGCTCCCTGACAGGCCCCCCAAACACACACACACACACACACACAGAGACACACACACACGCACACACACAGACAGACACACATGCGGCTGTCGGAGCGGCCCTGATTTATTAACTGCTGAAATCCTAGATGACGTGTGCCCACACAATCAATAGGGAGTGCAGCCGCTGCCTGCCCCTCTCAGGGGTCATGTGATGTGGACGCGAGCGACAGGAAGGACACACCACTGGGCTAGTGCTAGTGCTGCTGCTGCTGCTGCTGCTGCTGCTGGTGCTTCTGCTGCTGCTGCACTGTGGATTGCATTACTGTATTGATGGGAAATGGATCCAGTCCAGCTCAGCCTGCTAGCTGCCAGTCAGAGGCAGGAGGGCTAAACTTTCATCATGGCTGTCAGGGATATCAGCGCTGCCTTGTTTGTCCGTAAATCTTCCTAATTGTGACAGAATACTTCAACATCATTAATTAAACATGTTTTCATTTAAAGCACTCGCAGGGCACCAGCCTGGGAGCTCAGGGTAGCCTGCCAATGCGTGTTATGTGCCTTTGCGTGCACACGCCTGGCTGCTTGCATTGTGTCTGCGCGCGTGTGTGCACTTTGATTCCTCTTCAATGAGTGGGTGGCTTAATCGTCATGTTTATTTACACTCCTGTTGTCTGCTAGCAGCAGGCGGAGGCTATGGGCATCAGTGGGCCTTTAAGGGAGTATTGCACAAAATTAATCTCCCCAATAAGCAAACAAAGCATGTTCTTCGATTCCCATTCATTATTAAAGCTCCAGAAATGTTATTCATTTTCCCCCAGCCTTTTTGGACCACGTCTTGGTGATGGAATTATACAAGAACATGCACAAAGAGGCAAGAAGGACAGAAGGATGAAGGAGGGAGGAAGCGACTAAGGGGGTTGAAGCGTCCTCTCATTGTTCAATTAAGTCTGTCAGTAATGATCAAGATGAGATGATGGCCGTCTTCCTTTTATAGATACTTATCTGTGCACGTCTGTAAGAGAAGCCCGCCTGAACTCGACAGTTTCCACAATAAAACAGAGAGAGGTTTTTTTTTTTTAAATCAAAGCTGGTGTTATGCTAGTGTGGGGAGATGAATAGTAATTGGAGGCACTTTGGTCTGTCAGGTGATTATGATAATGCATAGTCTTTGGTTGCAGAGTTCACAATGAGCGTTCGGACTGGCATTGAAGGTCCAATCGATTTCATCGCTATTACCGAACACAAATAAATAAAGGCTGATGGCCACGACTCGGGGGTAATTATGCCACCAGTGAACTGAATTGTTAGATATTCCTTATTAATTGTATTTATTTAATCCATTTCATGCTTTTAGTTGTGCACTCGGGGACTCGCCGCTAGATGAATAAATCAAGCTCAAGCTCATTAGAGTTCTCCCTGTAGTTGGAAGGTTCCACTTTTTTGTCCGACTCAAACAGACATTATCATTTCTCACTGGTGAAAGATAGATTCTTCCATGGCGCTGGTAGACGCCCATGCCCCTAACTCCCTAACCCCCACCTCCATCCTCCTTCACCCCCCATGTGAACTCCTGACCTTTTCCAGCCGTCTGATTGCCATTGACATTTGCCTCTCTTGAGCTGCGCTTGCTCACGTGTTGGAGGGGGGGCTGATGGGAATGGATGATGTTATTGCTGGAGGAGAGGAAGAAGGCGGAATAGAGAATGGAAAGCTTGAGGGAAAAAATTGGTGGACTTTACAAGAATCCACTCGGACCTCAGCGGAAAGGTCATGAGCTGGTTCAACCTTATACAATCATCGGGTATAAATCGCGGGTCTAATACAGTATATGTCATAATTGCATATGCACGCGGAAAAAATTGTATTAGGGATTTGTTAGTTACTCAAATGACAGAGCTTTGGCTTTGTCCTTGAAGACAGCGAGTACATCTCCACCTGGCTTACTATCTCCATCACCTTTGTACCAAGAGAGCCTTCTTGTGGCTGGAAAAGGCAGGACAACCATGATGCCACTAGTCCTCAACAATAAATGCCTATATATACCCCATCGTTCCTTAAAATAAACTTTAAAACAGCTCGGTTTTGATTAAGGGACAGGACGCCCTCTTCTTTTTGACAATGAATTACAGTGGGCTTGAAATTTTCCTCTGTCAGGCCTGTCTTGGTGCTGATTAGACATGATTTTGGGCATGATGAGAAGTGAGTGGTGGAGTGTGGATTGCGTTGCCTGTGGGCTGTGCGCGAGGCTGTGTGCGTTTAAACCCTCTAAACATTACAGAAGCAGCTCTTTGTCAGGAGTAAAGGGATCCGGGGGCGTGCTAAATTAAGATGACAGGATTGTGAATATTTCTGCAGAGAGTCGTAGGCTATGCTGTGTGGATTTGCAGAAACTTGGAGAGCAGGCTAAATTTGGAAGTTCCGATTTTTTTCTTCTTTTTTTTTTAAATGCCTCAAGTATGTCTGGCTGAGTTGCTGTTGCTGCTTTGGTTTATAGTAGGATTAGTAGAATATTTAACTTTGAAATATCGGCTTGACCTCAAAAACTATCTGTGTTTTTATATTGTGAACTGTTGTAACTTTGAAGCATTTAAACAGACGCAAACAGTAACAAGCCATATGGGGTTTTATTGCAGTATATTCTGTTTTTTTTACAGGTGATTTTTTATTCCTTTTTTTCATCATTTTCATCGCCTTAATTGAACATAACATGCTTCAAATAGATAGAACATTGAGATGTATAGCATAGTAGGCTGATCATGTGGTAGCTAAGGATCTTGGGTCACATCCTGTTTTGATTTCATGGGTCACCAATTAAGTCTTGAGAAATACTGGATGATATAATGTTTAATTGCCTGACTAATCTCACTAGTTAGAGGTTCTTTGAATTAAATTATGTCCTTTTCTTCTGTTTGTTACAGTGCTCAGTATCCGTGGTGCCCAGGAGGAGGAGCCTCCGGACCCTCAGCTGATGCGGTTGGACAACATGCTGCTGGCAGAGGGCGTGGCCGGGCCAGAGAAAGGGGGCGGGTCCGCAGCAGCAGCGGCAGCGGCGGCAGCCGCCGGAGGAGTGGGAGCAGACAACTCAGCAGAGCACTCAGACTACAGGGCCAAGCTGTCGCAGATCCGGCAAATCTACCACACAGAGCTGGAGAAATATGAGCAGGTCTTCACTCATGTAAAATTTTATTATTACATTTTTAGACTCACTTCATACCTACAGTCACCATGTTTAATGGAGCTCTATGACCATTACACCTTTGTTTATGTTTACAAAACTGTATTGATCACCTGTAGGACTGCATTGCATGTTTTACAACACATTTGACCCAAAGAAAAATGTTGGCAGTTAATTATTGTAATATTCTAAATAATTATGAGCCATAACAAAACCTATGAAGAAACCATAAGAGAGCAGGAGACTGAAGTTCTGTTCTCTTTTTTTTTTAATAATTCAAAACCTCTGGGCTTGTTTCACCCCCATAACAACGACGACCTGGCAAAGTTGTAGTGAACCATCCTAAAGTAGTAGCAAATATCTAGCCATGATTGTTTTACTTTGCTATTTGCTATGCTGTGCCTTTTTAGTGTAAATACTCTAATAAGCTTTCAAAGACCAACCTGACAGAATTGTAGCTCCTATCCACGATACCATCTCCTGCATGTGATCGGCCATTATCTCAGTCACACTTCGGCTCATTCCCAAACACTGTAACGTCTTGCCATTCCGTCGGAAGTGGTGGCGTTCCGGGTTTGTTATCCTCGACGCGGGAAGGCCACTCATTGCTAACTGTCAGCGTCAATACACACCTGAGCATTTGTGTGTCACTGCTCCGGCACACCTCGTCTGTGAGTGAGTAGTGTCTGCCACCAGTGTGTACAAGCAGAACGGCGGCAACGCTGCATCACTTTGACTGACGTAACCCTGGTGTTGACAAGCAACAGACACCTTGACTCTGAATGCAGTCATATCTGGTGACTGATTCAGACACAGGGAGAATGAGGTAGACTGAGAGATGGAGTGAAAAGACAGTTTAAACCTCTTGAACGTGAACAGGGCTGAAAGCTGCCTGTCATTTCAGATTTTTCTTCTCTTGTCACATTTTCGTTTCTATTGAAGAGCCGTCTTTAATATTCAGAGCACCACGAGTCGTGCTGCCTCGACTGTATGACACCACCGCCATTTGTTTGGTGTCACACACGTCTGCCGGCTGCTTCCATTTAGACTTGCTCGGGCTAGTTCGCTTATCCTGACTGGACCTGGGCCTAAAGTGCTCTAAAGCAAACCTTTTACCACAATCTTGTCACAGTTATAGGCCATTACATAGAGATTAACCTACATAATGTATCGTAATTGTTCAAAAATGATCTATTGACAGTGTACGCAGCCAAAGAGATTTCACTTTTCACTGTTAAAGATGCACAGTCGATACTGCACGATGGCTCACGGACATGAATGAAATGTCTCTCCCCACTCTTCAACCCAGTCCACATTGCTTACTGTCCTATCCAACAAATCCTGCTAAGTAACTAGCAAAAACATAGAAAGACGGGAAAAGCACTGTCATTAGTTTAAACTGCACAATGATTGAGACCAATTGAAATCCATCCAAGACATTCTTGTTATTGACCGCACCATTAGCAATTACATAGCTATTACCTTTGCTTTGAAATAACTACTGTAAACAAAAGTATGTTGTCTCGCTGCTTCTTCAAAGA
Source organism: Eucyclogobius newberryi (assembly GCF_026437365.1). NCBI lineage: Eukaryota > Metazoa > Chordata > Actinopteri > Gobiiformes > Gobiidae > Eucyclogobius > Eucyclogobius newberryi. The sequence goes on from NW_027315746.1 coordinate 22,667,806, forward strand.
AAAGCAGTTAAAGGTCTTCATTGTTGACATTTAATTAGGTTGGCTGAGCATGTGATTGGCCCAGAGCCGCCAGCTTAGATGACGTGTTGCCATCCAGCTTTTTACAGATTCACAATTCACTTCCAAGAAACAAAACAAAACTCTCGCTATAGTTTTTGGTTACTGCGGTCCAGGCCACTGCTTATTACTTCAAACTCTGTAATACTGTGAGCATATACCATGTACCAGACCAAGCCGACCGCTCGCCACAATCTAATTTCACCCCTTTGTTCTCTCCGGAGCTGTCGAGGCGCTGTGTGATAGTTATATTCCGCGTGTGAGTCATGTCTATGTGTGCTTCCAGGCGTGCAATGAGTTCACCACCCATGTGATGAACCTGCTGAGGGAGCAGTCACGAACACGGCCCATCTCGCCCAAAGAGATCGAGCGCATGGTCAGCATCATCCACCGCAAGTTCAGCTCCATCCAGATGCAACTGAAGCAGAGCACCTGTGAGGCCGTCATGATCCTGCGCTCACGCTTCCTCGACGCCAGGTCTGTGCTTGCAAAAAGACCCCAAAAAAACTGTTCTGCTAACTTAAGAGGTGGGCGGTATAGGCAAGGCAAGGCAAGTTTATTTGTAGAGCACATTTCATACACAAGGCAGTTCAAAGTGCTTCACACAGCAGGAAAAATGCGTTAAAATCACAAAGAAATGACAGAAACAGAAATACAATAAAGTTAACTAAATAATAAATAAAAATAAAAAAAACACCTATCCAAAATCCAAATTTATCGGACCAAATTGGCAGGCATTCCAGACACTCCTTCCCATATTTATTTGACATTGCAGCATGACAGGTGTCTCCGGGATGGACACATCACTTTTAGATTGATATATGTGTGGTCTTCAAGGTAATAATGGAATTGTTGTTTAAATTGCACTATAAAAAATGTTGTATAAAACATTTATAATAAGAAAACTGTCACGAAGCTACAAACATGTTAGAAAAGACTTATAGTTGTTATAAAATACATGGATATAAAGTAATATTAGCTCTTTTGCAATATGAACATGAGCACATTTCTGATGGATTGCAAAAATCTGGTAATTGTTATCAAGAGAATACATTTATTTATTTTAATCAATTTTGCTCTCTTATTTGCATCAGAAAATATTTGGGTTTGACATTAATGCATTAAGCAAACTAGCCAAAGTTTTGGAGGTTACATATTCATTTTTGCTTTTTGCAGCCAGAATTCATGCTTCATTCTTATTTTCAAATTATTTTTCTTTCTCCAGGCGAAAGAGGAGGAACTTCAACAAACAGGCGACAGAGATCCTAAACGAGTACTTTTACTCCCACCTCAGTAACCCTTACCCCAGCGAGGAGGCCAAAGAGGAGCTGGCCAAAAAGTGCAGCATCACCGTCTCACAGGTATATAAAAGGCTACTTCAAAACAGTATAACATTCTCCACAAAATATTTGCATTGATGGCAACTATCATGAGATAAGGTAGTGTCTTACCTTTTCCACATGCACCTATTAGGTATTCCAGCTTTGCAGAGATGAATATAAATGCCACAATGATAAGATGATAAGAAAGGTTATCTGCACAAGAGAAATCATCTTTCATACTGTAGATAAAGTCAGAACAGAGAACAGCCTGGGCATTATACTCCTCTACTCCAAATGCCAAAAACTAGTATGTACACATTTAGTGCACAATAGGTCTGTAAATAGAAAACTTATGATGATTAACAGCTGTGTACAAATGTCGCATGTGCTTATACTTGTGTTTGCCCAGGTATCCAACTGGTTTGGGAACAAGAGAATCCGTTACAAGAAAAACATTGGCAAATTCCAAGAGGAGGCCAACATGTACGCAGCGAGGACCGCAGTGAACGCAACCAATGTGTCGGCTCACGGCAGCCAGGCCAACTCCCCCTCCACTCCCAATTCAGCCGGTGAGCTCCAGTCAGAGCAGCATGGGACTGAAACCTAAGCTTCATACTTACTAATATTACTACTTATACGGGGGCCCAACTCAAGATGTCTCTGGGGCTCTTCACTGGCCCCTAACCCCACATTGTTGTTAAATAAATAACTAAAGCCCTTTAATTACTTAATCCTCATTTTGAATTTTCCAGTTTTGTTGTATCTTCTGAGCTGTATTTAAAGTCATGAGTCATTGCCATTCTCATTCTGAGCATTTCTGCCGTCAAATCGTGTTGATTAAACTGTGTGCTATGTAGAAGGCAAGCTTGGGTTGTTGTTCTAACCTTAGTCATTTCCTCTGAGTAGATAGAGCTCTAACACAATACCACATTAAAATTGGGACTAAACTCTGAGCTAAACACAGACAAAACCAGGTCTAAGCTAGGACTAAAGCAGAATTACAGCATTTATAAACGTGAACGCACCCTCAAGTTATAAAGCATGAGATACCAAAGGTCCTCAAGAGCATGTTTGAAGGCCAAAAACAATACAATTATGACATTTGTCCTGTATTTTTTCTGCCTGGCAAAGCTGCTTAAAATCTACCAAAACAGTTCTGGAGTTTCTTGGGTCTTGGGGTCAGAAGGTATTTGAATATAAACCCACCAACATCACCAAAGGATCAAGGATACCAATTTTAGTTGAGTGCACTGCACATAAGCACACTTTACAAATGGGATTTTGGGCTCTAACTGAAGAACTGTGTATCTGAGGCTTCGCGGCAGCCTGTAATCTCCCTAACAGTAGCCTACATCTCTATTGGATTTCTTACATATATTTTCCGTTTTCGTTGTTTCCGTCTCTCCCTCTCTCCCTCCGAGCCTGGATTATTGACCTTTTGCTCTTGTGGACGCTAATTTTTCCTGCCTCTTGTCCGGTTGACCTCGTGCATGCCATTAAGCAGCTCCAAGGGCTGGCCAAGTCTTTTGTCATATAGAGACTTCTTCAACTGTATTGGATTAGGAAGCGGGTGTTGAAATCAAGTTAACCATGCTGTTCTTTACATCTGGGGAGCTGCGGAACATTACAGGACTAAGACTATTCTTCGGGCTTTCCTGCAAAATCAATTACTGCTTCCTTGCTGCTTTAACAAAACAATGCAAAAGCGCTTTTTCGACAGGGTCGTTTTATCATCCTGTATTGGCTGCTCCTAAACCTTTTTTCACTTGAATGTACACATATAGTTAGCTAACCCCTTGGCTTTGCATGACTTTTCTAACTCTGTCCCTCTTCTGTCTCTCTTCTGTCCCCTGTCCTCTCTCCTCTTCTGCTCCAAACCTCCATGTCTTTTCAGGTTCCGCTGGCTCTTTTAACATGTCAAACTCTGGAGACTTGTTCATGAGTGTGCAGTCCCTCAATGGGGACTCGTACCAAGGGGGGCAAGTGGGGGCCAACATTCAATCCCAGGTATGAAAGCTTAGGCTGTAACATACACCATGTGATGTTGTCCTCAGCACCAACACAAAACATTTACTTCTGTTATTTAATCACCAAATATAAACAGTATCACAGTATTTGTCTAAAAAATAATAGAAGAACTTTTAGTTTTGCTCAGTTCATATTCAACCCTTATCTAGATTAGAGGTTGGCAATATATGTTTTTTTTTATTATTGCTATGATGTTGTTTTTAATATTGAGTATATAGTTTATAATCAAATGAAATGCCATAAAAAGAGCAGAGTGAACATACAAATTTAAAACATTGTAAACTTTCAAATAAGCATAGATGATAATTCTGCTCTTTTCTGATTAAATTGACAGACATTTCACATTTATCTGATAACTAAACCAAAGCTTTTACGTTGAAAGACTTGGATTGACATAGTATTGTCTGAATGTCATTATCAGGAGACTCCCAAAAATATCAAGATATACATTTTTCTTAATACCGCCCTTCCCTAAACTATATGCATATTTAATTTTACAGAGCTCTGTCCTTAACATAAAAGTGGCTTCCCTGAATTGCCATTTAACATCCCAAAAATTGCACATTTCTAATAGCCTTTTCAGGTTGAAGCTTTACAAATAAGCAGTTATTGTCAGTGAATAAAAAGTCAATTGATGCAATTTCTTTCTCCCCCCCCCCCTAAATGTCACTCCATACCAGGGGGCTCACTTTTCACACCACGGTTTAGAAATCCTAATATTCCCTGCATGTAATAATGTCTCCGCTCTGGTCAGTCTGGGAAGTGCGATAAACAGAATAGGGTGACCTCCGCAGTCACACAAAGGGTAAAGACTGCCTTAAGCCTCCCATTACCCCATTGTCAAATCCCTGAGTAGACGTCGATAGACACTTTTGGAACCGGTACAGCACTTATCAGCAGCGCGACGGGATTTCACATAGCCAGTGGTGCGGCGTACTCCTGTGACCTTGCCTCAGTGGACTTTGAGGGCCAGGGCTGCGATACCGAGTGTTAAAACTCACACCAAACATTAAGAAATCATCTCCCGTGGTCATGTCCTCCGCTTTTGGCCCCAGCGTCTATCCTCCCGTACCTCTTTCTATTCAGATCAGCTCTTCACAAACGCTTTAGGATGCTTCATAAATATGTAGCAGGGACAATGCTTATAGGAGGGAGAGAGGTCCTCGGGGTTGGGCCTTAAATATTTAAACTCCTGTGGTTTCTAGAGGGTTACTCTCCAAATGATGTGACCTCGCTGTGAATTTGAAAGTAGTGATTAAATTGGTTAAAACTATTTTCTTAGTACGCTTGAAATTCAAAAAGACCTTCACTTTCAAAACCATTTCCAAGTTACGTTTTACATACTCTTTATTTAATTTTAGAGCTAGTCACTACATCTTTACCACTGCATTATTGAGTTAGCCATAGCCCTGCATTGCCAATATATCGGTATTGTATTGTATTGACTGTGTTAGTTAGTATTCATTGCAAACCATGTTACTCAAAAGGTCTATATCAATAGGGAAAATGTATGAATGAGCTTTGTCCACCCAGCAATTTAAGCCCAAATCTCAATTTCGTCCAAGCCTTGTGTTTTGTTTTGTTTATTACTTAAATAAACTTTTATTTCACTCACATAGTAAACACTGAGAAAGATCTGCCTAATTATATTCATTGTGTTATTTAGCATTGGCTGTTATCACGCTTGTATAAGGAGCCAAATCATAGTGGATTGTGTTTGTAACCTTTTCCTGCTCGTGGCACCCTTTCTCTATCAGACTGACCTTTCCTTGTGCATGGCGGTCTTTGTTTAGCCCGAGCGCTGGTGTGACCGGACCCTTTGTTTATGTGTCCCTCTTGTTCCAGGTGGATACCCTTCGCCATGTTATCAGCCAGACCGGAGGATACAGTGACAGCCTCGCAGCCAGCCAGATGTACAGTCCACAGGGCATCAACGTAAGAGCTGTAAACACGCTTTCTCACCGCTATAGACTTGTACTCAGCTAAGGTTGTAAAACAATAAGTTAGATCAATCGAATCAATACAATGCGCTCATTTTCTATAAATAAATCTATATTTTTTTTAAAACATGTGAACGAGAAATGTTCATACTCTCTTACTAAAGTCAAAGTTCGAAGCTTTGACAAGGTCTGAGTTCAGCAGTGGTAACGTTTTGTTTTTTGTAATTATAAAATGTTGGTCCATAATATTGCCTATTTCCACCAAAAGCATTTGATCTAATGTATTCTTTTTTTTAGAATGATGCTTTGAAATATTTTACATCTGAACCAGAAAGTAACACTTTTGATCAAAATACTACTTTCACTATCACTATTTATTTGCTTTAGTTCATGAGAGCAGAATTTCAGAGCTACATCTTGTCAGTTTTGGGTTTCATACCTGCAAAACTAAAACTACTGCATAACTAGGTCATAATAACACAAACTTTTTCATCTTCAGTGGAGGAAAGTCACTTAGTATAACACTATATGATTCTGTGATGCCACTTAGCAGAGATTTGGTGTTGGGCGTCAGGCCAGCGCCTCACCCCCCTGCCTCGGTCGTGCCCTGGGTGCCAGGCAATGAGGCAGGATCTGGACATGCTCCGAGGCTGTCGCTGGATATTAGTGTTAGCGAGGCACCTGCAGTCGACAGCAACAAGGACACAGATGTCATCCAGCCTCCAAAAACCCACTTGGCATTGGCACCACGCAACCGGCGATCACACCTTTCCCCCCTCGCCACCGTACTTAAAATAAAGTTGCTAATTGCTAAAAATAAGCATGCGGGTCGGAAGGGGCGGGGCCTAGGTGTAGCTGTCAGGGCGGGACACACTGGAGGCGGGTACGTATGTAGATTCGCACGGACAGGCGGCGCCGGGCTGAGCAGAATCGATACGACAGTCACGGGGACAGAAAGAGCGCGGCTTTGGGGCTAGCAGTCCAAGCACATTGGTCAGATCATTCATCCACAGGGACAGCCGCGCTGACAGGCCCGCACCCGCCAACACCCCCGGACCTGACAAAAACATGTAGAACGGTGGAGCATGTGAAATCCAGAACACTGAACTAATAAATGAGTATGATTAAACCAATTAACTCTTTTGTTACACATTAATGACTGGTTGTTTTTTCTTATTTCCAGTCAGATACATTTAGATTGAAATCAAATCAAAATATTATACATTTAAGATTCAACACTAGAATTGTTTAAGTAGGAAGAAAAGGAAATGGAAATGCCACAACCGAACAGAGAACGCTGAATACAGCCTGTTTCTTATTGATTGAATTTCAGGGATTTAAGCGGTTTTGGCCTTTATTTATTTTGAAAAATAAATCTGCAGTTAATTTTATTATCATCAATAATTCTATCAAATCCACAGTACATTTCAATAGTGCATTAAAACCTCCATTCAAAAACAATATTAAATGTCCATAGCCCCTGCTGAGTGAATCGTTTCTCTTCAAGTTAAAGGAAAAAAGGGTAAAAATTGTTAATAATTACTATAGTGTTAGCTTCATTGTACTGTTTAGCATGAAAATACTTTTTTCCCCCAAGCGCGCTGTGAATTAAGTGCAGCATCTACTTAATATTTACTTGTATTTTTCTTTGCTGAGATCCACTGACTGAGCTCACACGGTTCACCTCGTCTCTTTTTTATCCTTGAACGGCAATTACACCCCTGAAATTGCTAGTGGGTGTTGCCGTTTCCCAGGGAAATGTTTTTTTTTTTCCTTCTTTCATTTCTTCTTTCACTTGTGCTTCTGAATAAGATGACAGACAGTCTTTACGCAAAATAACAGGGTTTGGAAATGAGAGGCTGCCACGACACGTTCGCTGCTCACACTAATAGCACGGAAATTGCAATTAATGTCCGTAATGGTCTTTAGTCAACTTTTTACTGCGATTTGAGGAGGCTTTCAATTTAAAGACCTATTTTTATTGTGATAATGTATTCTTTTTATCAGCCATCTTGGGTGTATATTCGGAAATATGGGGGAGTCTGTCCTTACTTTAGAGCAGAAGAACAAAGTGAAATTTTTAAAAGGCACATTGGAGGCTGTTTATCTGTCATTATAAGTGAAACTGTAGACAGCTCTGGTAGCTATTGTTCTGTTTGGACTCAAAAACTGGAAAATACAACAATTTGAATTCTTTTAGGCGCTTAATAGTATAAGCAATCAGTATCTTCTTTTTGACATTATGATGTGATATTGTATTTATAATTTACCCCATTAACTCAGTTTAAATCAGAGGAACACCCATATTCCATGCTACTCTGTAAAAAATATATACAATTAAATCTGGTTCTACAATTAAAACAGTTGTGCAGTATCAATTAAATGTGATTTCAAAGGCCTCTTAAAACCTCTTGTGATGACGTTGGAATTTTTCTTTATTCCATTTTTTTTGTCCTCCATCTGTTAAAAGGGAACTCTTAAGCTCTTATATATGTTGTACTTAAGAATCAGGGTCAGTTTAAGTTAATTTTGAAAAGGAATTGTCAAAACCAAACAAATGCTCAAACTATCGTCAAACAGACCTTCCCTCCAGACACCAGCTTTATCTGATTTAAATTTAACAAAAATCAGATTTTCCTGTGTGCTGAACTTGTTTCTACTTATAATTAGAGTAAATCAGACATCAGAATACAAAATCACAGAGGGTCAGACTCCAGACAATTGTTTGTACACCAAAGAGTTCAGAAACAGTTTCAGTTTGAATTTGGGCTCATTTTACTCAGGCGTTTTAGGAAAAATAGGGTGTTAGTAAACTGCCCTTTATTGGGAATTTTACAAAACATATCAAGAAATCATAAACTGAACCCATAACACACATGACATAATACATTTTTTATTGAAGCGTCTTATTTTCAATGTAACTCAATGGGTCGACAGCCATGTGTGATCGTGATGCGCTGTCGCGTTGTGCATTGTTTTCTCCGCTCATGGTCATTTTGCGTGTCATGTGTCCGCAGACAAACGGGGGCTGGCAGGATGCCCCGACTCCTTCGTCAGTGACATCGCCCACAGAAGGTCCCGGAAGCGTCCATTCGGATACTTCCAACTGAATCTCGTCCATCGCTTCGTCACACATCTACACACAGGAAACATGGACTGACCTTGCTATCCACAGTATTATACAGAGGAGTTCGCTGTCCCGCCGCGTGGAGAGGTACAGCAAAATCCAGACCAATCCAAAACACTTGTTCTCTACAGTCGGACACTTGGGATACAAAAATACAAAGATGTTTCAAATTGTAATCGATGGAGATGTTTGTACAGATTTCACATTCTATTCAGAGGGCTGGGGTTACTTACTCACTCATAATGTTTTCACACATCATGATAAAATGTTATGATAAAGAAACCATTCTCCATTCTACCTCTCAGCCACATGAAAACAGAAAAACGTCAGTGACCATTATTTGTTTTGTAAAAATGAAACTTTTTTGTCTTTGCAAGCAAGAGGCACATCTTCTTACTTACGTACATTTTGTTGTCTCTCACTTATTCTATGGTACGCCATTTAGACTTAAATATTGCTCAGTTGTTTACAATGTGTGCTTGATAAAGTCTGTCCATCTCCCCCTCTGTCTCCTGCTGTCAGGAGGTCTAAGGTAACCCTGTGAAGTATGTTATCTGTAAAACAATAAAGAAATACTTGTCATCCAAGTGGACATGCCTGACGTCATTCATTCAGCTCAAACCTTCTTTTATTCTGTGGAAGAAAACAGCATCTTAATGTCTTCTTTGGCCTCATAGAAACCGATGCCAAAGGCCGTTTGCTTAGCCGAAATTGTGTTCACAAATTGGCGAGTGAAGTACATAAGTATGCATTTTACTCCAGATTTAATCATCGTATAAAAATGCAATTACTGCTGTGACGTGCAGGGCAATCAAGACGAGCAGTGATTTACCCATAATATAAAAAAAGGACCTTGTGTCACAAATATATAATAATATAAATACTTTTCCCCCACTTCTGCCTGCTGAAGCATGGCTGGAAGTCATGGTGTCTCTTTAGTTTCATAACATAGTTTCAAACTTTTCACATTAAAGGCGTAATGGACAATTTTTCGACAATTGGGAACTCAGGCGGAAGTGCGCATGCGCACTCTACCCGTGCGGACACGTATTAGCGCGACAGATCGCATCGCTCGTCTCCTATAGATTTCCGTCTCTTGATTTCCGTGTCTTTCTCTGTCTTAATTTTGTCCCATACACTGAGGGAACTATATTATGATAGATCCATGCGCTTAGACACGGGGAAACATGCTGCTCATGGGGACGAGCTGCACGAGGCTGCATGTGAGCAGTAGGTGCGTTCTATGACTGATACGTGGCAGGACTAATCGGCAGTCCACACCACGAGGAAATAAGACTGATTTGGTGCCAAAAAATTGTCCATTACGCCTTTAAGTACCAGCATATTTGAACATATTTGGCCATCAGGTCTAATACAGGATTGTTCCAGGTCCAAACTATAGCTTAAAGAGGTCTCAAATAGGATACACTCTCACACTAGTTGTAAACAAAGATAAACCAGAAAGAGGACAAACGTGGATTGAAATGAGCTGCAGAGGAATTCGCGTACATGTACATGTACCACAGTTTGAGAACCACTGACCGAGAGGTAGTTTGTGTAATGAATTTTGAGATCCGAGACCAGTTTCTGTGTTTTCTTTTTGTTTTCTTTTTCACTTTCGCGTGCAAATTTTATCCACTAAATATTGATGAACACCCCGAGTCTGCTTGGCCATCCATAAAAGTCACCGCACGCCACTGATTTACAGTGTGAAATCAATATTTGTTTTGCCTGCCCTCATTTATTGTTTTTTAATGGTTGCCACTGCATTTTATACTCATGTTATTCTCCTGGTTACCTGCAGATATAGACAATATTTTCCTTATTATTCAAGAATCTGCGTTAGCTAAAGCCTTGCTAAAAGCGCCAATAAATAACAGCGTTCATTGATGCACTGTTTTTAAAGCGTTCTAATCAGCCCCGGGATGCATTGACCAGTGAGACAGACCTTTCACAAGACACTGCATATCACTTTGTGCAGAAAACAAACTTTATCAACGAGCTCCGTAACCCACTTTGTTTTCTAATACATTACAACAATCCACTTAAACAGGAAGCCAATTATCTTAATAGAGTTTTACTTGTGCACGCAGTAGACCCAGATGTCGTATTAAATGCAGTTATTGAAGCCCTGTTCTTTAAAATGCTTAAGAAAATACTGGCATCCACATTTTAACACCTTGAAATAACATTTTGTGTTGGTTGTGGGAGTGTTTTTGTATAGTTTTTTGGGCATTCTTAGTTTTAGAAGTCATTGAAGGTTACTATCACAGCGTGTTGAATTGTTATAGGCCTACTGTATCTTCAAATGGCGTCTGTCCAATACATTTAGGTTAATGAACACCAAAATCAAGATCACTGTTCGATGTTTGCAAAAATCTATGTCCTCAGTAATTCTCTGGGACAGTTTATAGTTTACACAAATGGATTTTGATTGGGAATGGTATGAAGTCTGTCCTTGTACAATCCAAACAGTGCAAACCAGACCAATGACAATATCTGGGTGGACAGTGGGGTGTCCGAGAGAATTACTTTCAGGAGCAAGTGAATATTCATAATTGGCCAGCGCAGGGGTTTTTCGGGCGGAGGGCGAGGGCTGTGACTGCTGACGGAGTGCGAAATGCCAGCGTTAGACTGCTCCTCTCCTAACCCCTAGGGGCATGAGAAGTGGGTCTGCTGCTGCCTTCACTGCTCCATCAAAACAATGTGACACCAAAATACTGTGGTGGGCAGAAGTAGGAGCGTGGTGGGAAAGGATCTTGCCTAAATGTGCTTTAGAATTTTCGCGTTTTTTGTTTGAATTTTTTCAGATATGGAGAAGATTATGATTAGCTAAGTTTATCCTTGAACTGACACATCTTCAAATACAGTTCGAATACTCATTGAAAGAGTCATTTTATATTAAAAATCAGAAGAAGCTCATTGGAACTAGTAGCCAAATAAACATGAGCAGCTACATAGTTAAACACCAATAATCAATGTATACTCTAGGGTTCTATAGTTTCTAATAGCATGTTCCCATAACGTGGCTTTTGATTGTGATACAATATCTCTTACTAAGAACTAATAAATACTATAGCTCTCTGATCATTCTGCTATTAGGGATATGAATGGTACAAGTTGAGCGCTGTTGGCACAAAATGTCAGCCTCGTCATGTCAGTCTGCCCCAGGACAGTGGTGACTACAAAAGAAGTTTAGCCCCACCAGCTTGTGACAGAGGAGGAGTTGCTAAATGATAGATGGCGTCAATCTTATGGAAATTAGCCATTAGCAGTAGCCCACTACACATAATATAACATGATTAATATTAGAAGTGGAGATGGCTATAGATGGTGTGTAGGTCTATACAATTACTAACAAAATATAGGCCAAACAGAAGCCAATTTTATCTTAGTCTCAACACCTCTGTGCTCCTCTGAGGTGTGGCGCTGTGCTGGCTGATTGAAATCTAATGTTTCTGTTGACATCTGCCTCCCCAGCTGTCACTGCTGCGCTGCTTGTAATTACAGCCGCCGAGCAGAGGCATGGGTGGGTGGCCCAGACACCTTGTCCTGGCCCGGCGATGGCAAACGGCACGCTGCCTTAATGTGCACTGACACGCCATACCATTGCCTGCTGCTCTGACCCCCAACCAGCTGACCACAGCCACCCCCCCTTACAGTCAGTGTCCCAAATTTACACGTTCACACACTGTCAGCCTGGTCGGGGTGTGGTGCCTGCAAATTACACATGTACAAGTCATTTTGTGACTTGATGTGAGTCAGAGTATAGCTTCTAGAATATAAGCAACAAAATTGTATATATATTTCCTTTGTTCATTAGAAATATTTCCCCAAGAACAGCTGGGTTGAACCAACATTTCTGCAGTGGTGAGTGAGGTGTCTCTACCTGAGCCATCGCTTTAATAAGATTTTATTCATTCTAATGGCTTTGGTGGCTACCTGAAAATAGCATTGACCCATTAACTGGTGATGGTCCAGAATAGTCACTGAAAAGTAGTTGTCTATGTTAATTGTCAATTAACATAAAATTTGGAGGAAAGCCAAGTTTTTATTTCAAGCTTAACTTCTTTTTCATATTTGGGGAAAAAAATAATCCGTCTTTGAACATAAATGGCGTATTAAGGTATAATTTATTGTCTGTTTACAGCAGCGTCCTCAAGCCTTGGTCAAGGAAGAGAGTAGGCCAATCAATAGTTTATCTTTATCAGGTACTCAACAGTGTTGAATGATAATCAAACAGATTACAATAGGATTGGAATGTCCCAAAACAAGTCTAACAGGTAAAAGAAAAAAGGGCAGGGCAGTATCAGACTATAACTCCTCCCAGAGGGCAGGGCTAATCTAGTTCTGAGCAGTATAAAGTCGAACCTCTCAGGCTGCGCCATCAGAATGACAATGACTGTCAGATGGAAGTTGAAACGTCTTATTATTTTATTATGTGTATAAAAAAATGTCCAGATGACTGCCTTTCAAACTGTATCTACTATCCATAAGTGTGTAAGAACACAGCTAGAATAGCCTAGGACTAGTCCTAAATATGAAGGCCTGACACTAACAAGACTTGCATTTGTTTTCAGCTTCATAATCTTTTGTTTGTGATTTCACAAAATTCAATTGTAAAAAATAGATACAGTCCAAGGACAACATTTTGACACCAAAACAAAACAATGTTTTTTCCTTGACGTGGGGATATTGTTTAACCCTCAGGCAATTGTGTTGCCATGGCAATTCTGAGTTAGGCCAGTTGCACAATCAGAAATAAGGGGAAAACAAGGTCATGCACTGTAGTTTTGAATGAATAAAGTAGATACTTTCGATATGTCTACTCTGTACCTATGAGTACGAATGACCTTCAGCCTCATCTGCACACTACAAAATCTATAGAACAACTGAACCACAACAATAAGGCACGGGCAGAGAACATGGGTGAAACATCAACCATAGGCAACCATAATGCATTTTGTTACATTATGCACATATTTGGTTAAGCATGCAACAGAGACCTACTGCATTTCAAGACGGAGTATTTATTTAGTGTGGAACGATTTAGACCCATTAAATAAAACTAAATATCTAGACTCTGGTAATGTTGCCAGCAAATGTGTTCAATGGGTCCTTATGTGGCCCTTGATAAAAAAAAAGCCTCTGAATGTGGTTTACTGCACCGCTCCTCTTTTTTTTTTATAACCTTTGCTCTAAGATAATATACCATAATAATATGATCAAATACGTTTCATTGAACATATATGAAGAACATCTTAATTGAAAGTACATAAGAATAGGTTGCTCTCCGCACTGGCTGCAATCATTCGTGGTGTTCTGGCGCCTCTAGCGTCCGCGCGGCGCCATAGCACCGCACCAGGGCCGCTTCCATTTGTTGGCGGTTCCACACAAACAGGGAGACATTCCTTCACCCCGGTGCTGCTCCTCCTCCTCCTCCTTTCTGCTCCCACTGGAACAAGCTCTTGCGCAAACTTGCCACGCCAGTAAATCTGAGGCCACTGGAACCTTTTTGTGCGTGCGCCCGCCGGAAAACAACATGGCAGACGATGTCTCTCCAAAAGGACGCGACGGGATTGTGGTAATTGCATGTGAGATCTGACCAAAATGTGCAAAACACTCTAAGGGGAAGTTGAAGTCTGCGTGCAATCTGTGCATGGAGCGCGCCAACTGTGGACGCCACTTGTAGCTGAGAGAGAACTATGGCACGTGGAAGGGGCGCGCACTAATATGCAAACTAATAAATTCTTCTTTTTCTGTTCAGATTGAGGATGATTGGCCGGGGTACAGTTTAGATTTGTTCAGTTATCCAACGCACTACGCCGGGGACTTGGACTGTGTCTTCATCCCGCACGGAGTGATCATGGACAGGTACTTTGGCCCCCACACGCGCCCCCAATGTGAGGACGTGCTCTCAAATGGCCCCTCGCACCAGAATGGGGAATGTCACTGTTTTCCAAAGTCTCCTCCTAAAGTTATAATCTCAGTAGGGAAAACAAAACAGCAGATGTTCCTGTGAGACTGTAATTTCAAGACAGGATTATACTGTATGTGTTTGTCAAAATAAGATAATAAAATGTAAAAATATAGGAGATGCTGTCCATAATGAATAGCCAGACTTTGAATTATGATCATTGTGTGTGAAATGCAATGCTATCCACGTTTCAAAACAAGTGGATATTTTGAGTATGAAAACCAGTGATTAAGTTAGATACAGACTTAGTGGCAATGTAAAAAAAAAAAAAAATGTTTGTAGAAAAGTTGTCCCACTAACGTGCTGGTTGTAAGTTTGATCACTACAACCAGCGTTTCCGACTGACATTGTGTCTTTGTGCAATACTCTCATTGCACTCATTTGTATCATTTCAACTTCTAGTGGCACCGAGTCTTATTTGTCATGTTTTGTGTTTCCTCAGGACAGAACGCCTGGCCCGGAACATCATGGATGAGCTGGGGAACCATGCCATCGTGGTGCTGTGTGTTTTGAAGGGAGGATACCAGTTCAGTGCAGACCTCGTGGACAAGATTAAAGCCCTGAGCTGCAACTCCAACCGCTCTATCCCCATGAGGGTGCACTTTATCCGACTCAAAAGCTACCTGGTGAGGGCTCTGTGGTGGGACACAAAAGACATGCACTTGGTTCTTGATGTTACAAAGATGCTACGACATCACTGCACTGCTAACATTACTGTATTTGAGGCTTAAGACCTTAGAATACTGTTACATACATTTACTACACAACACAGCCAAAGCTATGTCTATGTGGGCTGTAACTTCTATTACTACTGCGATTTCAGCAATTATCGCCATTCACCATTTTAAAATACGACTTACTGCAGCTGAAATGTGTGGATTTTACATGTTTTGATGGCGATTGCCCCGACACTGCATTCTCTTAGACTTTATTCTTTAGACTTGATTCTTTAGACCCCCTCCTCCCTGTACCTCCGTCACCTAGCAACAGAGACCCGCCGCTAATGCTGATGCTAACGCTAATGCTAAGACCACGGCGCGAGAGGAAATGTTCCATCAAAATAAAAGAGGAAGTGAAGGCATTAATTGCTGGCCAATTGTGAAATACACAATATCTGCAATGCACTTTTTTCATGGCGTCTCGAGGAGAATATAATCCATGAGTTTTTCACACAATGGGTAGGGGGCGCTATAGAGTACATTTGTTACATGGGTATTAATTATTTCCAATCAGACCATAAAAACGCATTAGTGAGTGAAATATGAGCTCCGTAGATTAATTCCATTAGGCGTGACTTGCCCTTGAAAAAAACAGGAAATTAAACCTTTTTTGAGGGCGTGTTACGCAGACCGTAAGGAATATCAGCATTTTTTTTAATAAAAAAAAAAAAAAAGTCAAACATGGCGGCGCCACTTTGATTCAACATGGCTGACTTCCTGTTTATCATACAGCGATGCTGCCAGGTGTGTTTACTCGTCAAAGGTAGCTCTATCAATGTTCCACGTGTCATGTGCCTAGGCCAAAGATTAAGCGTTTCATGTTTTTTCTTTTTTGAACTAGTCGGGCGACGGGCGTTCTCGCAACCTCCATTTTATTCAACTTCGGGCCGAGCCGATCGCGTCTATGTCCCCATGTGGGACATTCATCAATATTCAGGGGTCAAAAATGCCCAAGTTGTGGCAAAAAACCATGAAAGAATAATAATAATAATAATAATAATCAGAAACCTGGCAAGAACACAGACTCGTTGCATTCCATTCCATGGAATGGCTCGAGCCAATTACTTGTGCTTATAATGTATTTCAAATATTAGACGTTTACAGTTTTGTATACACACAGACTACACCATGGGCTTATTGTTGTGTCTCCTCAGAATGACCAGTCGACTGAGGATCTGCACATAGTTGGAGCGGAGGATCTGTCATTTCTAACGGGAAAGGTAAAATTACATAATGCACAACATGAAACAAATGTGTCACAGAGAGGAATGTTTACTCCAGATGTAATACAGTACTACTAGAGTGTAGTGAGGCAGTTTGTCCTGAAGAGGGCAGCCTCCATCCACTGCTGGGTCCATCTAGTCCTCAGGCTTATGGCAGTGGCTACATCCTCCATCCAGTGACTATGACATGTTTACGTCCACATCACTGACATCATTATCTGATTTATGGAGTTCAGGCTATTGACATGTCATGAACATTATACAAACTAATGCTGGCAAGACAAAAACAAATTTGAAGATGTTAAAGAATCATTTTTTTTTTTTTTAATTGATTGTTCTTTATCTTTCAAATACAACAGATACTCTAAAAATCACATGTCTCCTGCTGTCTTGTACAGTGTGTTACTTGTAAACCAAAAACACCTAACACCAATTGGATCTAATCATTGGGTTATCTGATTATTCTAGCTGTCTTCTTGTTACTGGCCATGTGAATGTACGCACGAAAGAGTCTTGGATTGCAGTGGTGGTGTAGATAAGAAGAGGGCTAATACGTCAATATTTGTACAATCATGACAAATGGCCAACACCCAAAAATGATTTCACCCTCTGTAATGTATTGCAGTTACATTACACATTACTCAGCTTTATGGCACCTCATAAGAATGCATTGTGTGGCACAGATATTAACAGCTGATTAGCTTAATGAAATGTCACTTAAGTACATTTTTAAAAAAGAATTTCAGATAGTTGCGTCTAGGAGTTTTTTCTCACGATATTTGTAGTTTGCATGAATACACAGTTATTACGCAACAGGTCTAGCACAAATCTACAGCTATTAAATTTCGGCCGTTTTGAAGTATTGCCCTGTGAGTTAGGTGTGCCGGCCATAAACAAGAACATAGTAGAACAAAGTAGGGGCAGCTTTACGTGTTAACACTTCATACACCACATGAAAATTGGGACTAAACTCAGAGCTAAATCTAAACTCGACCTGGACATAGACAGGATCAAACCCAGTGTGCATCAGGACTTCACACCAGAACAAAGTCACGCTGTCACAAACTGTATTTTAAGTGCACTCGAAACAGAAATCATTGAATTGCACTTGTGATGTAACGTCCAGCTAATGTTAGACTCTTCCTCTTGACTCAAGAGTTTGGCCAGAACATGAAAGAATTGACTGTGTGACAAGACATGAGTAGTAGTGAATAGAAGGCCTATGTGTTTCATGGACCGTGAGAGCATCATTGACAAGACAAAACATGCTTTCATACTTAACTGAACCTTTTGTTAAAGTATTGCACGCATATGGTAATATTAAAATGTTAGAAAACGCATCAATAATCAACACTTAACCACAGAGTAGACCCTGCCTGTAGTTCCCCCAGCAAATAAATAGATGGTGACTATTCATATAAATAGTACGCAGTTGTCTCTTGTTGATTAGAGAAGCATTTGCAGAATTTTAGCTATTTCTTTTGTGTCTTCCGTAGTGTATAAATATATATCGACGTTCCAGCCTGGATTGTTGAACTTGTTTATTCCTTTGTGCAATTTGTATGGTAATTTTCCAAATGAAGCTTTAACATCACAGCATGTCTTAGGTGTGTCCTTCATCAACCTAAAGTGAAATGGTAACAAACTACTACAGATACAGAACACGCCACAATAGATGCACATTTGTAAATAACCTTGCTCCAGTAAAATGTGCCCATTTTTCAGGACAAAGTGTTCATCCTCACATTGCACTCCCCTAACTCTTCCCATGAGCCATAATGAAGAGCTGTTATAGTTACTTCTCACTGGCATATTTCCTTTTTACACTTGATCAATAGCGTTTATGATTCTAAGTAATGATATGCTTTCTTTCCTCCCCCTCTCTCCCACATATTCTATCAAAAGAACGTTCTGATTGTCGAGGTAAGTCAAATATGGTTGTAATTTGTTTATCTTTGATTTTCATTTATTATGACACAAGTTTGTGTGGCTACTCCGATGACCTATATTCACATTTTGGATTTTGTACACGTGAATTATTCTGACATCACCGTGTTTTTATGACACATGACTAACCTCTCTTTACCTCTCTTATCACAAATCAGAGGTTGTTTGTCTACATTGTTTCTTCTTCCTCATTTTTTCCAGGCCATAGTAGACACTGGGAAGACTATGAAAGCGCTCCTGAAGCATGTAGAAGCTTTCAAGCCTAACATGATCAAAGTTGCCGGGTAAGTTATGGCTGCAGTTACTTTAAACAAAACCAGCCTGGCTTTCTTTGTGAATCACTCCATTTAGTCTAGACAAAGGCAAAGAAGTGTTACGGCACAGTTTCTTGGCCTATGACTATCGAGCACCTGAAATGAACTTCCTGCTTCTATTTTTCAGGCTGCTGGTCAAACGAGTACCACAGTATTCATCATGGCTTCCTGACTGTATGTATCATTGTGTCTATAACCATATTTGTTGATCGGTGCCACAGTAAAGGTGAATCATTATCTTACATCTTATGATTTATCTTATCTTTCAGATGTTGGTTTTGAAATTCCAAATCGTTTTGTGGTTGGTTACGCCTTAGACTACAATGAGTATTTCAGAGATCTCAATGTAAGTTGCTAAGATTGATTCATAATAGCCAAAGTGGGGCGGTTATTAAGAAACCATCTCAATACCCCTTTGTTTAAACCTGAACAAAACCAGTACTATGTTAGTACTTGTTTTGACAGAAGACTAAGATTTGATTGCAGAAAAAAAGGAATTAAACCAGGTATTAACTGATAGAAAAGTAGATTGAACTGAACTAACTTTGGAAACCAGTTTCAAATAATTCCAAAACCTGTTATACAGTAATAATGAAAAAGGCAGGAATTTGCCAGAACTAAATCAAGACCAAAACAAAGTCAAAACTAGGACTAAGACTATGGTTATAATCCAGCCCAGAGCAAAAATACAAAATGAATGAATTAAACAGGTCAGAACAGGGGCTGGAATACTACCACTGTTTTAGAACTGGTGGTGGTGCAGAGATTTTGAATATTACAGTATGTTTTGCCTTTCAGCACATTTGCGTCATCAGTGAGAGTGGAAAGTTGAAGTACAAGATTTAAAGCTGAGATGCTCTCAGAAGATGGGACTGCCACACAGATGTCATCTAACAGCCAGGCCTGGACTCGCTTCATGGAATGCCACTGCCTTACAGCTGCTATCGAGACATTTGATCTCAAAGCAATTCTGTTTTGATTTAACATTCCTTCTAGCTTATGGTTCAACAATAGGCATAGGACTTAAACTGGAATCTGACCACAAGAGGTTTTGTATTTTTGACGGGAGACCATTTTAGAAACAGACTTTGATGTCTATCCATAACGCAGGAAATTGTTTTATAAAGGGTGTTTTTTACGTAATCCACTGTAAGAGAAACCAGTTCACATTTTAGAAAATACATTTGATCTGTTACACTGAATATTTCCAAGCAGGTATGTGTCTTTGTGTAACATGTTTATGCAAAATGGCAGTCTTCCAATTATAGAAACTTGTCCTTTTCCTCTTGTCCATAGGGCTTTCACTGTATTACATTTCTCTACTTATCAGATTGAATAACACCTCCAACCGTCGATTACTGGGCCAAAATAGTATCTGGCAAAAACATTTGAACCTCATGTTACTAATCTTTAGTTATAAAATAGGTTAACGGAAAAATGAACTTGTGGTGCAAACAATGGATAGATACGTTTGTTTAAAGCAGGATCGCTCTTTGTTTACCTGACACATGACTCCCAGACTTTAAGCAGGGAACGACAACAACAAAAACACTTTTCTCCCGAGAGTACCAGGGATTACATTAAATTGACTATGTGACCTTTTAACTGTAATGGACCATACAAAGATGCCATTATATAGAGCTAAGTACAACTGTGAACCGTCTCCCTCTAGAACTTAAGATGTAGGGGTTGGATATAAAGGTGAAAAAATACTTAATGTATCAGACCTGCACATGTAGACTTAAAGTAAGAAAACTTGACTTTAGAATTGTGTAGGTCTACTGAAAATGAGTTGTTGACCTGTATTCTAGAATCTTATATGACACAATTCTGCAGGGAGTCGGCTCTTTTGCTTTGTTACCAGGGCTCCTACTTTACTTAGATCTGTTCCAACTTGTAAATGTATATATGCTGCCGGAGTAAATAAAATGTTTCATCTCAAATACCTGTTTTAAATGATTGTGCACTTTAGTGACACAAATTGTTCAAGTCAGAGCTGCTGTGAAAGTCATCTCAAACTGACCTCTGTAACAAAAGCTGCCAATCCCAGGAACAGGTGGCTCCTTATGTTGGAGAGGAATAAAAGAGACATTTGTCTGGGCCCTGGGATAATCTGTAGGGCCATCAGTCTTTGGAGGCAAAGTGTGTTTATATAAGTGCAAAACATTTGTGTAGAGTAGTACTGCTTTGGACCATGGATCTATTACATAAACCACATAATTTAGAGCCTTTAAATTATTTAATTTATGTCATCAGAATGTTCTGGAATTGAAGTGACAGGAGGCAAAATGTAGATAGTAAAAAGTAGATCATAATACATTTTCAAATATAAACCGACATTATACCTGAATACTAATGATTTTAGTTTAATGACTAATACATGGACGAAATGGGTGAATTTCCAGGTTAGAAATGTCAGTTTTATTCTCTATAACTAAAGATTGTGAAAAAATATCTTTATTTGATCTTCACAAAAAGTATAGGTGTGTGAGTACAACGTAATGTATACACTATATAGTATAATGAAAAAAAGTAAGTAATTTTAACCATCTTTATCAAAACTATCAAACTCCTAACAATCGAAAATACAATTGTACATGTCTTTAAACCAGGTTCTGACATCACAAGCTTGTGTCCAGTTTCCATGGATTTTAATGCGATGTTCTGAAGGAGAATTCAACTTTCTTCATTTAAATCACACTGTTGCGCTTACTTTTGTCGGGATTTAGAATGAATGTGTTTACCAAGTTTAAAGAGCTCTATTTCCATGAAGGAGCTTTACTAACTTGCCAATAGTTTGTACTTTGTAGCCTTTATGTGAAGTTTTTTTTTGTGTTTTCTCAATCCCATACGAGGTGTTGCTATGCGGCTGGGTTAAGACAGAACTAGCATCCATACAAACATCCACATACTCGACCTCACTTTGAACTGAAACATGTGACTCTGTGGTTCTGCTTTGTGGTTCACGAATCGAAAGAGAGCGACGCGGTGGCGAGAAATGCTAATTAATCATCCGTGTCGTCTCACCCTCGTTTTTAACACAAACAAAGACTATTCAACTTGGGCAGAGGGGCATTTGAAACGTGACCGAAACAGCCAAATACACCACCTTTTCATTTAGCAGCGGCTGGTTTGTAAGCTCGAATGCGATTGGTCCGCTTGAGTAGAAGGCCGCTCGTGATTGGCCGAGAGCGTCCTGTTGACCGAAGGTGGAGGACTCCCAGAGCGCAGAGGGATCGCTGGAAGCAAAAAAAAAAATCCTGCTCCGAAAACTACACCACGCGCCTCCCCTGAGTGGGTTTGGAGTAATCACCGGGAACTTTGTACGCGAAGATACATCAAAATGACCACGACGCCTGTTCACCCCGGAGTTTACGTGTAGCGGATCAACTTTTATCGCTGTTTTCCATGGATAACTATCACCGATCGAGCCCCGAGTAATGACGCCTCTTTAAACTACAGGTAACTTTGTTTAAACTCCATTGGCTAGCATCGATGCTAACCACACTCGTAGCAGTAGCGCTTTTCCCTCAACAAAAAACTCGCTTTTTTTTTTTTTACTAACTAACTTTGTGAAATATGTTGAACCTTTCAGAAGAAACAAAACGTTTTATGTCAGGAGACTTTTAGCTCCGTTTATAGTCTGGCTCCTAAAGAAATAAGCTATTTTTTTGTCGTTTGAGAACAACAGCGCGATACTTTGTTCGTATTCACTATCGATTTGAGACCAGAAGTAGTCGCTTTAATAGATCAGAAAAGCCATTGTCCTTTTTTCTGTACCCAGCCATAACCTATTCCACCCATTTCCTCACCATAAGGCGTTTTAATCGTGTAAAACAAACGTGACTCTGTAGTCCACTTGTTGCTTGCCATTCATTATGCAGTGTTGACTCTCCACGTTGTTGTGGCCCTGGCTGTTGTTGATGAACAGCTCAAATGGTGGTTTTGTGAATAATGCAGTGCCTGTGTCCGCCCCGAGCGTTGTACGGTGTCCTGACTGCTTTTGGTAACAATTTATAACAACTAAACCTTTTATTAAAGCGTGAACAAAGACTTAATTCGTTGTGAACAAATTATATGCTAACTACTTAATCAATGCCCTAACTTCGAACCCTTGATTAAGTAGTTACTCAGCCTGAATTAGTGAACTATTTCTTAATTTTTTTCATGACACTTATTCATGATTTAAAATTAGAAAGTGGTACCAGTTTGTTTTAAATCCCTGTGAAACTTGTAAAGTAATGGCATTGCATAATATTCAACATTTTGTACCAATACTACGTGTTGTGTTGTGGTAAACTTGGGGAACTACCACAACAAAATTCACACATTTCTGTATCTATATTTGTATTTGGTCAAATCAACTTCCCATTTTTTTATTTTCCAGATGGCGTTAAAAGAAAAGCATTATTTCAAGTAAAATGGAAGGACCCGTTGCCTCATACTGGAACTACCCTTTCAATGTGGCTCATCACCGATAAGTGGATTTTAAGTCAAGTAAAATAATGGCATCACGCTGGGCTCATTCTTTTGATGATGAAGACCGGCCGCAAGCAAGATCTTCATTCTGTGAGGTAAGTGAACAATAGTGTTTTTATGTTTCACGGTTGTTTTTGGGGGGGACTAAGTTGACTCAGTGCTTTCAGATCGGAGCCCTTGTTTGTCAGTTTGGTTTGAAGGGGGGAGTAGTGAGTTTTACCAGCTGTCCTCCTCACTTGAAAAAACACTTGCTGATTTTTCCCTCTTCCACCAAAATGTCTACTAAATTTTTTGTTGGGTGAGGAGTTCATCTCGAAAAGACAATCCCCAGTTGCATAAGTATGTAATAAGATTGTGTTTCAGAGCGCTTTACTGGTTGTAGTGGGAGGAAGACGGAGGGGCTTGTTGTTAATTCGTACTTAATCTTTTGCATTCAAGTCATGACCCTTGTTTTACCAGACGCCATCTGCTTTTCCAATTGTTTTAAAGGAAGATTTATACACTCACCTAAGCGGCGCCCATCTGTTTGAATCCAATTTCTGCTATAAATGGCATTTTGTTTTTTCATTTGGTATTCTACTGTTCAGAATCGTCTGGTGTTTGTGCACGTTCATTAGTTCTGGGTGAATGGCTATTAGTTAAAAGTCCAAGTGTCGAAAATGTACTATTGCACCTTTTTATACTTGAGCTATTACAAGAAATGCCCTGGTTTAATTATTTGAAAGCAGCTCTTCTCATGAGAAACACTGCATGTGGTGTGATGCAGTCAGAGGGAGAGCACCACCAGTGGAAATCCTTCTTTCAACAATCCTTATATTAGGACAACCCAACAACAAACCAATTCATGTGTTAATTTAGAGCAGGAACACCCCCCCAAAAGCCTCTGCTCCTAAGATTAGCTGGAAATGATGTGACTCAATGCTGGTCCCACAGACTAAGACTGAAGCTGTAAAGAACTCGTGCCTTCGCAGACAATAAAGGCAAATATTCAAGCAATGAAAATCAGACGCTAAAACATTTCTAGACAAAGGGATGTTTCATTTGTTTTCATTCAGAAAAAGCCTGTAATGGGTGTAAAATAAATGCCACGTGAGATGTGGAGAAGCTCGGAAAAGTTACATTTTAGAGTGGAAAAAACGTAGGGTTAATGAGATAAACAAATCTCAGAACAAGTAGCAAGTTTTTCGGAAGAGTGTTCTGTTGGTTGTTGTTTACATGGCACTTTTCAAGCCGTTGTCAGTGCGGCGACGCGTGGAGTTTCAATTGTGCTGCTCAAGCCCATGTCAAATAAGACCAGTCACTTTCCTCAGATGGGATTACTCCTCTTGAATATGCCTTGACAACTCTGCAATCTTTGTGCTGATAGTCTGAGTCTGTCTGGTCAATAGTCAAAGTCTATCCTTTGTTTTTTTTTTGCTTTAATAGCTAACTTGATCCATATATTCACCACTGCAGGGGAATACTGACAAACAGACCTCCCAGTTTGTACGCTCTTGTACAAATTAAAGCTGACTGTTCATCTCATTTGGGTTGGCTGCCTTTCACAGAAGCTCTGCACAGACATCACATGCCTAACTGATGGCAATCGGAAGGAAAATTAACCCTCAATTGGATAGAAAGAGGATGATGCTTCCTTTCACTATACGGTTGTGTCTGCATGGTTTCCCGGAGCTGTTGCCATATAATATATTATTTGGTTGTTCTGTCCTTATATTGTTTTTATCTAGTCACAACTGATAATAAATATAAAATAACATTCGATTGACATTATTATTCTACATGTATATTATGACAAACTACTCTATCTGAAGGTCACCGTTTATGCATGATTTATTACCTGCTCCAAGCCAGTTTTTATAGTAGTGATGTTTATTCATTAACGGCGCTTACACACGTTTACTTGTTTGGTCCTGGTCTGAGCCCAGTTTAGTTTTGATGTAGACATGGTTTGGTTCTGTTCTTGTCCTGGTTTAGCCCTGGGTTTAATCCCAGTTTAGTCACAATTTGAATCTGGTGTTTGTGCACATTCATGAGCTCAAAGTTTTTACTCTTGCTCTAGAACACCTCAGGCCCAGATGGCAGCACTTGATACACTTCCCATTTCAGCACACAGATCGCAAACATCGATAAAAGGTTTTGTTTTGTTTTTTTAAGTATTTTTTGGCCTGTAGGCTTCATTGGACCAGACAGTGTATCACGAAAAGGATATGAGAGAGAGGGAAGGACACGCAGGAAATTGTCGGAGCTGGATTCAAATTCACGACCAGCTGCGCGGTGAGCCTGGCACGTGTGCTGTCTACTCTGCCACGGAGCACCCCGGATTTGGGTTTTAAATTTACGGGGATCCCAAGGAATGTTTTTTGCATTAGCATTAAATAGTAAATTGTTGAAAACATTTCTTTGGTTTTATCAGCTTAAAGGTGTGCATTTGTATCACATGAGCATGTTTACAATAAGCTGTGTGGAATTACAAGCTCCATAATGATAACTTTAACCGTGTACTCGCCTCCAAGGACAAAACTCCCCGACCTCACCACCAGCAGCAGTAGCAGTGTCATTACCTCCGGCTTTTCGCAGCTAAGTGCACGGTTTGGCCTGGACTTGGTGTAGAATTTAGCAGCCCACAGAGAAGTAGGTTCCTTTACATTTAGGGCCGTGTACTTGTCAGATGTTTTCAGAGCTGATGTCATGTGTCATAGGATGATGTCACTGGCACAGAGTTTTAAACCAGCCTCGTACTTGTTATGTGTTTTCAAATTGGTAACGTGGTAAGTCCAGTTTTCAGCCTGTGCCTTGTGTTTATGTAAACCTCCAGTGTATTCAGCTTTTCCATTTATATTGGTCATGCTTGTGTTGTGTGTAACGCTAATCCTACAGGTGAACCGCTGATGGGTTCATGTTGAAACCTGCGGAAGTGAGCTAATGTCAAGAGGCTTTTGGCTAATCACTGTACAACCATTTTGGATTTCCAATTAGACAATCTCATAAAAAATAATAAGTCAATAAGAAACAACTGCAAAATAAATCTCTTTTGAACTCGTTTGGCATGTCCTCATCATTCTCAGCACAATTCTTTGTTTTCTTACCTAAATTTAAGTACATGTTAGTACTGGAAATTGCTTATCATGAGACAATGGTTCCATTAATGTGTAACAAATATGGTTGGTGTGTGTGCGCACGTGGGTGGGTGTGACCAATCATTATTAGATTTAAGGAATATAGTCATAGTTCAATGCTGAATCACTAAACAAATAAAACAGCATTTTGTAATAAACTATAGGAAATGGGGCTTTTAACGCCTTCATCTACCGCTCATCATGCATTTACTCGCATCAGTTTATAAAAAAGATTTTGTTTTGCACAGTCCAAGTAATGTAATCTCTTGGACCACACGGACAAAAGTGAATTCTAAGTTTAATCAGTTTATTTCATTTCTGGAGCCAATAAGGGCCAGTGCTATTTCTCAACGCTTGTGAGAAGTAACTCATTGTGACTTCCTTCCCTTTTGAGTGGGCAGAAGTCAGCGTGCCACCCTGCGAGATGGCTGTCTGGCCTGTGTTTATTCCAGGGGACTTTCAGCGCCGAAACAAACGTCTACTCTGTGCCTTCTTTCCCAGCCGCCTCACCCAGTGCAAATATCGGTCTGGCTTTCCACTGATTCAGAAGTGGGTGAGAGGCTGGAAACCGTGGCTCCGTGTTTTTGATAAGATTGTCCTTTTCAGGCACTTTTCCATGACCACTTAATCTCATCTTTTTTCTTCTTTCTTTGTGTGAATTCTTTCATAGGGATTTGAAGCACAAACGACCTGGTTTGTCAGGTTTACACAATAATGAAACGTTCGTTCTAAACACAGCCTCATTTAGACGAAAGGTAAAAGTTTGGAAGTGGAATGTCACTATGGACTCAAGTGTGCAAATGTTGCTGATAGCACTTCCCCGGCATGCGTCTGTGGAGGGGCCCGCGGTCCTTCTGTGCGCCACATGTGCAGATCACAGGCCTGTAGTGGCCCGGCGCTCCGGCTGCTAAATCAGATCTATGACTTTGGCTCGCCCCGCAGACGAGAGGGGAGCTATGCAGACATTTCAAACATCCACCAGGCATCGGTTAGTCAATGATGTTTTAGTCCATTATTTTTAAAAGCAAGAAGCTTACAGTTTACACTCACAGCAAGAAGGTTCTGGATTCAACTCCCGGACAGGGCCTTTCTGTGTTGATTTTGCATGTTCTCTCCGTGCCTGTGTAAGTTTCTTTCTGTAAGGTTTCTTCTATATTTATAAAAACATGTACAATAGGCTTCGCTCTGGAGCCAGGACTCGCCTAACGAATACATTCTGAATTTCAGTGGGACAATCTTGGGGATAAAGGTCAATAATCAAAAGAGTTCATTGGGCCGTTGATGCCATTAGGCCCGTCACGATAATTACATTTTAAAGTGTGATATGCTGAAGAATATATAATTGTTGAACGCTAATATTGAACCTACCTTCTAAATGTACAATATTGTTAAAAAGCTACAATAAATTAAAAGCGGAATGAAACACTTTAATACCGGTAAATGGATGACACAAGTACCACCTACAATCAAGGACTGGACTGACATTATAACAGACGTACGGACGATGGAAAAAATTACGTTTTTCAACTTCATTTGGAAATAGACAAATGTAATGGACTTGGGACTGGGCTGGGCTACAATTTTTATGTGGCGCGTGACATTTGGTTTGTGGATGTTAAGCGCTACCTGTGTCGCTCTCTTGTTCCGTGTTTTATGTTTTTTAAATGGTAAAACATTAAATAACCAAAAAAAGACCTAACACTTTTAGTATAGTGTAATGAGCTATAGAAGTTAATTATTCAACTCTACTCTAAACCTTCTACCAAGACATAACAAAGTTCCCCCTCGTACAAATAAATAGTAACTATAATGATTGAACCACCAAAATGATTGGCCCATCTATTGTTTAAATACTATGAAATTTCTCCATGTGTGGACAATAAAGGATTATCTTATCTTAGAATCGATATAGTCGTGCACTCAAAGATCTCTAATTGTATCGGATTAAAGCAACAATTTGTTTTTTTTGTTTGCATGTAAACGTACTGATTGTTGTGACAGACCTATGTAATTATCTCAAATGGTTGGAGTTGGATCAATGTGACAATATAGTGTGTTTTTTGTGTGAATATCATTTTAAGATATGGATATTAAATACATGAGGTACTGTAACTTCAAAGGGAAAAATAGTGTATTCGCTTGTAACAGATACAGGATCTGAGTTCTCAGCACACGCAGTTCATTCAGAGGAATATGCCATCTCGGCACGCCGGTGTGTGACAAACACAGTCCCAATAGTTCAATATAATGCTTTTTTTCTCTGCGTAAAATTTGCAACAAAAGCGGGAAATGCAATGTATTTTTTATTTTATTTACTTGTAAACAACCACGACAATGGTTTGCTGATGAGAAATAACATACTTGGAAGCAGGAAATAATACAAACAACTCCATCACTAGTTTTAACAAATTATTGGATTGGTAAATGCTTCGGTTTTTTGGGAGGAAACACAAATGGCAGGTTCTCTCACAAGTGAAGTGTATGTGAAATATACAAACCAGCTGAGTCTTCTCCTCTTTACATGGTGCTGCTGTGTCATCAACACTGGAGTAAAACTCCAGCACTAAAGCAGAGGTGTTTCCACTGGCAGCTCAGCACTAATCTTACCCTGCTGTTTTGTCTGAAGGTGTTAATGATGCACTTGAAGAGTTGATCTTTCATGGGCCAGAGACGTTCAAAGCATCACACATTCATTGTTTTTAGGTATTCTGACACACAACTGTCTGAAGCAGTGTGATCACTTAACACCTAATGCCACTGTAAAACCTGTTTTGCTTGTTTTATCAAAATCCATGGGTGTCAGCTGCGCCTGCAGGCAGCCGGGCTGTTCCCAGTCTAGTCTTAACTCTTTCTGTATGCTTCAGGGAGCCGCTGCTGCAGAGAAACACTTGGCTTACTGCTCAGAAACGATTTGTTTCAAGGTATAACACCGTGGCTGTAAAACGGGCAAAGGCTGCACATAAACATACTTAAACCTGGTGTGCACCTGAGGCATATGGTACATTTCCACATAAATATTGAGGATAACCATTCACAAGATGAGCATGCATTGCTTGAAAATTTCTGGAAAGAGCTTTTTCTTTTAAAAAGCTGAAACGTGTTGATTTAATTGATATAGTTGATGATGCCCATAACATAGTTGGGTAGTTTCAAATGTACTCGACATGTCCAACATGTGTATATATAACAGAGTTAGAGATGGCATCAGTGCAAGCTCATCAAATTCCTGGCATTGTGGTTGAAGGTCTGTTCCTTGTTTGTGAGGGGGAGAGTCCGTCAGTCAGACCAAGGGGAAAGTACTGAGGGAACCTCAAACATATTGATATGTACCTGGATATTGTGCTGAAGCAGGGCATATGATTAGAGAACTCTATAAATGGTAAGAGGAGGTGGTGTCACACTCGTCAAGAGCTCTGACTGCGAGCCGTACATCATTAGCTCAATGTAAACAACATGGAGAAGGTCAATGTTTAGAGATCCATCCACCACAACCTCATTAGTTATGTTATGTTTGTTGTGTTGGGAATTAAGCTCTTCTGTGTTCCTTAATATAACCAAACCATTAATTCAGATATTTTTTTTTTTTTTTTGAGATTTTCTTTTGAATTTGTGTTTAATTGAAAATGAAAATAAAATGTTTATACTTTGTGCCCTTGCATACTTTTACCTCTGCGTGTGTCGTCTAAAGTGGTGTTATTGTGTTGGCAGAATGACTCTGTGGACTGGAGGACCCTGGCTGATTCTCTGGGCGGGCCGTTCTCTACAGAAGAGGAGGCTTTTTCTTGGCCCAGACCAAAAACCGTGCATTTACGCCGCACTTCCCAAGGTTTCGGCTTTACCCTGCGGCACTTCATCGTTTACCCCCCAGAGTCATCCATGCATTATCCATTTCCGGTACAGTTTATTTCATTTATGCCATAAAAAAATCTATTCTACATTGAACATTGAGGTCACTGAAGTTTTTTTTTGTCTTACAGGAAGAAGATCATGGCCGCAGAGGTAAGCAGAACAGAGCGCTGCTGTGTTAGGCTAGTGCCCCTGACTTGTAATAACTCTTAATCCAGCCTCTCATGGTTTTTTGCTTCCTTGTGCTGTGAGAACAATGTCACTCCCTCGTGTCACTGACCTTTGTGGACACATAAAAGCTTTGTGAGCACCACCTGTTTGAGAGCACCACTGACCCAGCTCTTCATATTGTTATACTTTGTTACTCCTGCTGTTTTTCTCTGTCAGGGATGGCCTCATTTTTACTTTGTTGGACATGTTTGAACTGTGTTTCTCTTGATGGCTTAAAACAACTGTTAAACAAGACTGAAGCCAATGGCTCAAGTTTGTGGCTTTGCTGTGTGTAAAGCTGCAAACTTTAGTTTCATTAATGTCATTCCTATGTGGGAAAAAAAAGTCTCATTCAACTGGTGTAGGAGCAGCTGAACTGGGTTTTCCCTGAAATCCAATGATGACTAGGTTCTTCCAACAGGATTTATTGAGTAATCTGGTTTGTTCCCTGCTAACACACTGAATTCAGATGTTTTTGTAGTAGTTCCTGGTTGTATTACTACCTGGGTTTATTTATTACTACTGTGAATATTTATTATTTATTGAGGCTGTTTGTTTTCTTTTTCATTGTAAGCTGCTGAAGTATGGCTCTTTTTTTCTTGTGAGTAGTTGTGAGTTTAGCTGCACCACCTCAGTCAGCCATCAGAGGGAGCTGGTTGAAACCCCTGTTGAAACATTACATAATGTGTTTATGCATGAGTAATTTCAGTGTGTAACTGATAAAATTGCTCATAAGACTTATTGTACATTTATCAGTATGGAAGTATGACAGTGTCACTCTAAGCTACATGTGTTGTAGTTATTCCACAATTCAAAAATAATAACATATTTGTAACAAATTGTGATGTACACCGGCCTCTCTTCAGTTTAGTGTGGAAATCTGACCCACTAGCAGAATGCTAACTCTGGTGGCAGCTCTTAGCCGCTCTTTGGCAGTGCCCAGGGCCTGTTTATCACTTTATAAGGGAAGAGTGGGAGTTGCAGCTGAGCTCACTGTCACTCTAGCTTCTCTTTCCCTGGTTTAGCTTCAGCTTTTCTGCAGTCACGCAGCTGCTAGGAGACAAGTGTAGCATGAGCAAACAGGTTTCTCTGTTTTAGTAGCCATCTCAACTATAACCCCCACAGTTTCTCCCTTTCTTTTATGTCTTTAAAGCCATTAATTACCTTTCTATTTAAATGTGGCTAAGCATTGGCCAGAACGGCCTGTTCTTTCACCATTTTGCTCATTCACACATTCGTTGACAAATGTTTTTCCATTCCTTTTGTGTACAAATCAGCCTTCTCTTTAAAGGCAACACTTTGCTTTGTGTGTATAACTATATCATGTTTTCTTCATCAGGGAGACAGAGGAATAAACTGGAACCTATGGACACCATTTTTGTGAAACAGGTCAAAGAAGGTGGTCCTGCTCATGGGACAGGGCTTTGCACAGGTATTACATGTTTTTCCACAAAGTCTTGACAATTGAAAGCAAGATCCTTCTATCTAGCTTTTTAATGTCATAATGATATTAAATCTTAGGTGATCGCATTGTCAAGGTGAATGGAGCAAGTATAATTGGCAAAGCCTATGGTGAAGTTATAGCCCTAATCCAAGAGAGGTATATTGTTATTTTTATCCAAGTAGTATAACTGTGCATATTATACCTTTTTTATTAACAAAAACGTTTATTGTTCCTTTTCAGTGGTGAATTCCTCATACTTTGTGTGATGCCAAAAGATGAGGACATACTACAACTTGTAAGTTAATCTTCACAAACTTGTGTCACATTGCAGAAGCCTAAGAACTGCCCCAGTTCAAAGCATGAGACTACAGCTCACTGTCCCATCAGGGGCTCTATCTGGGTTCTTTAATCAGGCCACTGTTACCTTTTCCCATATCCCACTGCTACAAATGATTTTACTGCAACACTGTGACCACACCAAAATATTAAATGTTAAAAATGTTTTCTGTATTCTGTTCCATTTACTGCGATACAGTATGTTTTTCTCTGCATTTCTATTGTCTGCTGTGAATGGCATTTGTCCTTGACCATTGTACTACACAGTAATTGTTCATGAGAGGTGGTGGTAAGAACAGGAGGATCTGTGCACAGTGACATTACACTGTAGGAGGCTGCACATGCGGACTGCTTCAAGACGGCAGCAGTTGCTTAGCAAAGACTGACCGTGCAGAAAAGGGAGGGAAGTGTTTAGCGGCACTACGAGGCAGAGGAAAGGGCTCCAACAAGGAAATGAAGCTGGAAGATCTAATCTGCTGCAGGGCTGTGATCTGAACAGGTTGTTATAAACGGAATGAGAGGAGGGATGAGTGGGAGTGGAGCTGTACCACCACAGCTAAATGTATAATGAGCAGCTGCTGCTTCTGTCATGTGAGCAGCGAGGGAGAGAGAGCGAGACGAAGACTGGAGACACCTTGTTCTTTAAGCTTAATATTCTGGCCGCAGATGGATAGAACCATGGAGACTTAAAAGCAACATGAGAGGCACGCTTCAGCCAGGACACACTGACAGGAGCAGGTTGTAACGTGGTAACCCCTGCTACATCACTACTCATCCCTGTGTGCTGCCTGCCGCTGCAGCTCCAGTGTATTTTTAGCATGTCAAGCCCAAGCTCCTCTGTGGCTGTTTCATGTTCTCTCCTTTTTTCCTCTTGTATTTATTTTTCACCGCTGGCATGTTTTTCTCTTGCATCATATCTTTGCTCTTTTTCTAATGCTCTCTTTTCTACACGCTGTAATGGCAGCCTTTTTCACTGGAGACCGTTTATCTGGTAAGCAAATAGAGGACTAGGTCGCCTGACGCTGACATGTTGTGCTTGCTGTCTCATTGTGCATATGTCATGCATGCCAGCGATGTCATTTGGTACGCATTTTACTACGGCTCATTCTTGTGTAACGGAGATTAGATTCCCAGCAATGAGCAGTAACAGGGTGATTATCCTGTGTAGACGGTGAGGATGGCTGCAGTACCTGTTACATTGAGCACTGGAGTGGGATACAGCTGGCATCTCAGTGAAGCCTCGCCCCTTCATCCTCCATGCCTAGTCCGATTACTGTGAAAAAGGCCAGTGACCCCTGAACCAACTGCCCACTAATGCTTGCAGAGGGAAGAGTATACAGGCACTGAATCCTGTGCAGTTTTATCAAGGGTTGTAAATTACTACAACTTGCATACTTAAAGTCCTCCTACCTTTACTGTCTGATTCAGTTAGTACAGTGTTAAACAATCGTTTTCCAGCATTATTTATTAGTAATTTACAAATAAAAAAAAAAACATAAGTCTATTTGAAGTCTGTTTATGCAGTTGAGTAGTTTATAATTGTCCTTAAATCTGTGACGAGTAAAATTCCAGCTGAAGCTCTAAAATACCAGCAGATGAAGTCCTCTGACACCCATGAACCGTTAACGCCTCCGCTCTCTCAAACTGCAACATGCACTGCCCACACTCACAGCATTTGTAATATTATGGCTTCTACAGGGCATCTACAAGATTAACATGATATCTTTGTATTAACTGACTTTTCTTGTGTTGTCCTCAGGCCTACTCCCAGGATGCCTACCTCCGAGGCCACAATAACTACAGTGGAAACGCCGTCCACATTCCTGAGCCTCCCCCAGTATGCTACCCCAGAGTAGACTGTAAGCCCACGGGCATGGCCCAGGCCACTGACTCTGCAGGGCTGGTCTGCCGCGGGCCATCTGCTGATCATGGGTACCGAAAGGAAATTACTGTGCCTCCTTCTCCCCCTCCTCCATCTTATCCAAAAAGCCAGACAGCAGTGTGCATGCGCAACGATGCAGTGAGGACCGTGGTAGTACCCCCGGAAGCCCACATGGGCCGCATGGGACCAGCACATCGAATGGATTATGTTGACCCAGGCTTCATCAGGGGGAGGCCTGGGTCTTTAGCCCAATATCCTCATTCCCGTAAGGTCGACATGTATCCCAGTGGACCCGGGATGGTTGCATATGGGGTGCCGCCCCCTCATTACCAGCCAAATAATCAGAATATCGATTGGCGTACTTACCAAACATACAAGGAGTACATTGACAACAAAGGAATCCATTCTCATGGTAGCAGGACTATCCAGGAGAGATTGGACAGTTTGCGAACTAGCCAGAACTTCATTGTTCCCCAGCACATTCCCCGAGGAGACTGGTGCTCCAAGGGCATGCGGCGCAGGAGCACTTCGCACGAACGCTCGTTTCCAGGACCTCCACCTCATTTCCAGGTACCCCCCCGCAGTGCCTCCCAGGACCGCATGAGTTCAGAGAGGATTGCACATCCAAGGAACTGGGCCCCGCGTAGCGTGTCCCAGGATGGCCTTCTCAACAAAGCCCGGGCTCACTCTACAGACTATGTTGACCCTTCAGACCCGACTCGGCCAATGGAGAGGGCAGGCTATGGCCGAGCAGACCAATGTACTAGGGCCAGCAGGCAGTCTATGCCTAGACAAGCCATGCTCTACAGGCCCTCAGTGGGATACAGCGGGGGCATGAGAGGGGCTCCAAACCCTCCTGTGTACAATAAAGGAGCAGATTCTCATCACTTCCGCTCCTCACCGATGCTCTCAGAAAGACGTCAGCATTTTGGGAAGAGTCCAAGTGCAGAACAGTCTCTTGCTGAACAAAGAGCTGGTATCAGAACTTCCCATGCTGGGTATCCCTCGCAGCATGGCCACAACAAAACCAGAGCAGAGTCCATGCAGCCTGTAGAGGCAAGAAAAGACCCAGTGTTGGTAGCCCACAGATCAGTGTCCTGCTCAACCCCAAAACAACTGTCCCAGAGACCAAACTGCCTCAAGCCCCTTCCCCCGGAGCCCCAGACACAAGTGAATGGACGCAGCCCCACAGAAAGTGGAGTGGTCTTGAGAGAAAAGCCACCTTCTGGAAAGAACCCCAGCCCCCTACGCCACCCCTCCTACATTCTGGCTGTAAACGATGATGGAACTGATCCCGCAGCTGATGTGGCGGCATGCTGGCTTCCCAATGATGCTCGGCGGGAAATGCAAATGAGGCTTCTTGGGGAACAGCGCCACACCTCCTGCTCAAGCAACCTGGATGAGTCCCTCGACTCTATCCCATTCATTGGTAAGACAATACCGGCAGCCGTAGACCGGTGTTGCCATAGCAACAACAATAAGCTATGTGTAAAAGGTGGAGTTACAGTGCTGGGAACCATTCAAAGGAATTACCAATACTTCAGAAGGATAAAACAGTATTTGAGCCTGAAGTGAATCAAATTAATTATTTTTTGTATATTGTTTTAGATTAAGTTATGTCATGGTGTTGTCTACCTGCCAGTCATCTGGACTCCTCGTCGTAACAGGTTCAATAAAAGACAAGAGGGACTCTAGTAAATCCATTCTAGTGAAAATAATTCCTCAGAGTGAGATCAGAACGGAAAGCTATTAATAATTTACTGCAGTTCATAAGCCTGTAAATATCCCCCTCTGAGGACATTGCTATAGTAACAGGAGGCCACGCATGGCACAGAAGTGTATGTCTGGAATACAAATCAAAATAATTTGCTTGAATTTGTTTATATCTTTTGCACAATCTGTCAGTGGGCTACTATTAGGTCGATGTTAAGAGTATGTACTTTGCAAGTTAGCGTTATGGGGAAAGTGAGCCAGAAGTAAAGCTTAAAGAGACAATGTAGACTACGAATGTGACGTAGTAAAATTTGTTAAGAAGTCATATTCTAAAACTTTTGGTGAGGTTTAGAATTGTACTTCCTGGTTGGACATGAGCTTCAGATGTAACATAAGTAGAAGTAATTCCTCAACTGTTACCTTGCAAAAAAAGGCCACAAGCTATATAAATTATTACATAATAGTTATGATTTGACAAATAATACCTGTTAACACATTGTGAAATTATTATTTAGATTTGCAGAAAATTGTGTCCATTATGCATACATAATACATTTCCCCTGAATGTTTTATGGAATTACGCTTGGAAGGACTCTGCTCTACTTCCTATAATTTTCAATTTTTTCCACAAACTGCAACTTGACTGAAATATGATAAATATTTAACACACGGACCCACCAAACAAAGTCATTATTACAAAAGCATGAGAACCTGCCATGCACTTTAAGTTCTGGCATTTGTTTGAACACAAATAGAAATAATTGCTGTGATTCTTACGACGCTGAATAAGTTGAAATACGGCATCAACACCTCCAACTTAAGCAGTCCATATATTCTTAACAGTGCTTTAGTGTTTGCTTTAGTGCTCTAGTCATGCGTTCAACATTAGTGAGCGATCTGACGGGCCAGGTGCAGACAAAAACACCAGTGACAGTGGTAATGCAGCAACCCCACCAGTTTGGACTCATGCCCTGGTCCACAAGAACAAGACTTCTCTTCATCAATAGCCTGCTTGAAAGTTCTTAATACTTACATTTTGTATCACCGTACACTTTTTTTT
This sequence comes from Eucyclogobius newberryi, assembly GCF_026437365.1. Classification (NCBI taxonomy): domain Eukaryota; kingdom Metazoa; phylum Chordata; class Actinopteri; order Gobiiformes; family Gobiidae; genus Eucyclogobius; species Eucyclogobius newberryi. Next base: position 22,704,546 of record NW_027315746.1, read on the forward strand.
TTTACCCATCTTAAACTGGCTCTTTGGCCTTAATTAGAATAAAATATGTGTTTTATTAGGTTGGCATCATCTTTAATCTGTCCTGTTGGAAGTTGGTATAGCCTTGAACTAGGGCATGATTTCAAATTAGCTCAAAAGGCCCCTTTGCTGCATCACAGCTTTATACTCCGAGCTGTTTCTTATTTCCATAAGAACGTTTTCAACATTACTTTAACCTGACTGTTTGGGTGATTATAGATGAACCAGTTAGCCCCAGCGTGGACCGCGAGGCAGCTCCTATCCCCCCCTCTGCTGTCATATCTGTGGCACCTTCCATGACGACAGGTCCCTCCAGCCCAACCTCCACGTGCCCTCCAATCCGCCGGCAACTGTCACATGACCAAGGTAACTGATACTGCGAGGTAACTCAAGATGCATGGAACACAATATTTCACAACTGGCATTTAATACTCTGTAGATGTATTGCATTTCAGCTCAGCCCCGTGTAGTGTTTTACATTTACCATGTTTTTGCTGTGTTTATTTTAGAATCTTTAAGAAGTGCTTTGTTGGAGTCGGACTCTAACAAAACGGAAAGGTCTAAATCTTATGATGAAGGTTTGGACAACTACCAAGAAGAGCACAGGGGGTACGTTTTGAATGGGGGGGAATTTCAATTTAATATGATTTTACTCAAACTTATTTTTTTTTCCTCAGGAGGTCGTCATCTGCATCTAAGCACATGCCTAGTCTCAGGGGTTTAAGAAAGGTAAGAGGCTGCTGGGCATATTATGCCACTCCCTGGTGTAAATCATGCTTAAAATGGAATTGATTCGTAGTCTTTCTTTATAGGCCTTATGTGTATATGGTTGAGAGCGTAGATAATAAAATGTGTTTCTTTGTTCATTGTATCAGGCCCTCGATGGTCACAAGTCCTCTGGGGACTCAGGATCTCGGAGGGATTCCTCAGCAGACATCTTTGCTAATTCTTCTAAAGAAGGGCCCCTTAACTTTAGACAACTTAGTACAGATAAGAATAAGGTATGGCTGTTTTGAAATACTGGATTGGACAAAAATTAAACAGTCTGATGAATACTGTTCAAACTTGTTCCTTGTAGCGAGTGGGAGGAGGCATGAAGTCCTGGAAACAGATGTATGCAGTGTTACACTGCCACACTCTCACCATGTACAAGGACCGGAAGGAGGCCCTTTCCCATGCAGCGGGACAGTCTGAAGAGGACCCTCTGCAGATCAGTATTAAGGCCTGTCTGATTGACATTTCCTACAGTGACACAAGGCGCAAAAATGTGCTGCGGCTCACCACCTCAGACTGCGAGTATCTGTTCCAGGCTGAAGGAAGAGAGGACATGCTCACCTGGATAAAAGTCATCCAGGAAAATAGCAACTTGGATGAAGAGGTACGTTCAAGAGACACAGACCCTAACCCATTTTTTGTAGATATCATGGTCGTCCATGAAAATGGAATGTTACACCCGCTCATTAAGTCCCTTTTTATTTTGTCAATATTTTTGTTCACAGCTTACAGTGTTTATAGATTTTGTGGTTTTATTTATCTGTTATAAATTTTGTGGAAAAAAAAGTGAAAGGGATTTTTTAAAATGTTGCTCAACTTCTCAAATGAGACATTCTGCACTGCATCCTTTAGTCATTGTGTGGGCTCTTTATTGAGTCAAGTTATTATTCATGATGACTAATCCCTGATTAAAACAGTGGTTATGATTGAACTGTGTCCTTTCAGAATGCTGATGTAACAAGCCAAGACTTGATCAGTCGAAAGATCAAAGAGTACAACATGTTAAGGTATGAGACTTCTGGACCGTGCTGTTTTTATTTCTATTTTTCTCCATTGCTTACATGTGCTTTGTACTTTTGGGCTTAGTACATCCAGCAGCAGATCGGAACCTTCCCCCAAACCCTCTCGGCAGTCCCTCAGCATCAAACAGGCGTTCCTTGGCTCTAAAATGGAGAGCAGGGGCCAAAGCCCCCATTCACCAAGAACGGGAGAGGAACGACGTGCTCTGAAAGGTAGTCATGTTGCCGCACTGTAATTAGAATGCACATTTAGGATTTTATTATTTTATTATCGTCATTGAATGTATGCAAGCCTTGAAATAATTATTTTTACGTCCCTGTCAACATGACAGGTACCGATCATTTTGGTACCTGTCATGGCTAATTCTGAATCGGTCACAAGGAAAGGAAAACAGAATAACATCATTAATGAAAAATGAACTTTGAATAATGTCTCGTTATCATTTAACATAATTTTAACATCAAAACTGGTCACTCAACAATATATATTACTCCCTTGCACTGTTATAACTTTTAAAAAAAACGGAAGGATTCTATCTCTCTACAGAACTCATGGCAGACTTTGCACTTTAGAGCGATGACAACACCTTTGTTCTCATCATACTCTCGCCAGTCACGGGCACAAAACTTAGCAAGATTATCATGAATCCATTTATTGACAGTGACACTCAGTCTTGAGTGTCCTGCAGCCTCAGTTTTTTGTTTATGTCTGAAAGCGGCATCGTGCTGTTTATCTGCCATGATTTGCGCTTCACACGTGCGCTGCGCGCGGACACATGCGCTCCGCTGCCCTCCGCCGCTACAGCAATAATCGTGGACTGTAGTATAGCGCGCCCAAGTTTGTGCATAGGAATCGCTTTGGGCATGTTCACCGCGCTGTTTTTGCCTATTAAAAATATATATAACGGCGAAAAATTAGCGTTGGTCATTATGTCCGGAGCCTTGATTTTGGAGTCGGTCAAAACTGATATTTGCTCCGGTCATTGACCGTGTCCGGCCCGTTATTTCGAGGCTTGGTATGTCTGATGTTTGTCAAATGTATGTCTCATAGACGACTCCAGTCCGCCACGGGACAGAGCAACATGGAAGAGTGGAATAGCAGGGATCATGAGGAAACCTTTTGAGAAGAAGACTCCTGCTGGAGGCACTTTTGGAGTGAGACTTGATGACTGTCCTGCTGCACTGACCCACAGGGTGAGCTGTCGATAAGTTGTTCAGTTACTGCTTGTTTGGTGGTTTAAGCTCTTCAAATCCAGCCCTTTTGTTTTGTCAGTTTGTTCCTCTTATTGTGGAGGTGTGCTGTCAAGTGGTGGAGGAGAGGGGACTGGAGTACACAGGTATCTACAGAGTACCAGGAAACAATGCAGCCATTTCAAACATGCAGGAGGAGCTCAACACCAAAGGCATGGCGGACATTGACGTCCAGGAAGATGTGAGGCACCCACACATTGCAGTGAAAACTATAGACAAACCTGTCCCCACTTGTCTTTAACATTCTCCCTTACTTTTGTACAGAAATGGCGGGACCTTAATGTCATCAGTAGCCTACTCAAGTCATTTTTCCGAAAACTTCCTGAACCCTTGTTTACTAATGGTGAGGCGTCTCTAAATGTGTTAAAACTGATATTGCAGTGCATTCCTACTAGAATTTGTTCTTGTCTCTGACAGAGAAGTACGGAGATTTTATTGAAGCCAACAGAACAGAGGACTCTGTTGAGAGACTCAAAGAATTAAAAAAGCTGGTGAGTTTATTCATTTTCTAACATGATTAAAGGCATAATGGACGATTTTTTTGGCACAAATCTGAGTCTCATTTCCTCGTGGCGTGGACTGCCGATTAGTCCTGCCAAGTATCAATCATAGAACACACCTACTGCTCACCTGCAGCCTCGTCGGCTCGTCCCCAGGAGAGCAGCACGTTTCCCCGTGGCTGAGCAAATTGATCTATCATAACATAGTTCCCTCAGTGTACGGGACAAAATTAAGACAGAGAAAGACTGTTCGAGCTGGCTCAGAAGAGACGAAAATCTCCGGGAGACGAGAGATGCGATCCGTCGCGCTAATAAACAAACGCACGGGGTGAGCGCGCATGCGCCCTCCGCTTGAGTTCTCAAATCGGCAAAAATCATCCATTACGCCTTTAATGTAAGCCTTCAGTGATAATCTAAATTTGTAAGCATATTCACTCTATTGCAGATCCAGGAATTACCCGATTATCATTTTGAAACCCTGAAATTTCTTTGTGCTCATCTCAAGAAAGTTTCTGAAAACTGTGAAACGAACAAGGTAGGACTTGTAAGTGGCAGTAAACTGGTATCTATTACTCTGAATAACATTGGTTGTGTGCTGTTTAGATGGAGCCTCGTAACTTGGCGATTGTGTTTGGTCCTACACTGGTCAGGACCTCGGAAGACAACATGACCAACATGGTGAACCATATGCCGGACCAGTGCAAAATAGTGGAAAATCTTATCCAGCAGTACGACTGGTTCTTCAGTGAAGACGGGAACGAGGACCCTGTTGTGAGTGGAAAATCTCTTGCAAGACGGACTTTGTTGTGTTGGGTCCACTCTGTATATATTGTGATGTGTCTTTATCGACAGACCACAGCTGAGCAAGAGAGCACGGTGCAGTCGCAACCTGTGCCAAATATTGACCACCTGCTCTCAAATATTGGGAGAACTGCAGCTTCACCGGGCGAAGTGTCAGGTAAATTAAAGGGGATTATCCAGAATATGATCTACTATAAATTATCTAGTCAAATCATTTAATTCTCACCTGCAAAACTATTACATGCCAAATAACAAGCATGCTTACGAGACATGTTTTACATCAATCTTTTGGCTTTTGAATTTTGGTTGGATTTCAAATTGAATTGTTGTATTAAATTACCAAAATGAGCCTTTATTTTGAGACTTCTATTATTTTGGCTGAATTTATTTATTTATTATTATTTTCATTTAATTTGGCCAAAGATCTAAACAATTGTTTGCATTCATTTCTTGGTCCTCCATTAATTTATTCTAGCTCAAATCATTTTGATTCTCCCTGTGCTTTACTTGTGTTGAGACGACGACTCCTTTTCTTTCCGTTCTTTTCTTCCCCTCCTCCTTGTCTCACATAATCCCGGCATGTTCTTCCCCAAAGACCAACCTTAAGAACCAGAGCAAAGCTGGAAGTTGTAACCTTCTGACCTCTTGTGTGTAGTGTGCTGTTTCTCTCCCTTATTCACTCGTGACCCACTCTTGACACAGGCCAAGTGGGCGGCGTCTATCACTCGATGATGTCGCTGATGGACTCTGTCCTGTCAGTCATGGACAGCTGGGACTGTAGGAAGAAGGACGAGTGTTGTGCCCCCTGTAGCTGCCTAGTCTGCAGACACCCGCAGCTCTTTTAAAAATTGGGCCAAAGGAAGAAAAACGATAAAACGAAAGAAAGAGAAGTCGATGTTTGTCATTTTTAATGTGGTGTGCACGTCTCATATTTCAAACCCTGATAAGAGGGAATACAGAGCAATGCCGCTATTCTTTGTCTGAAAGCCCTTCTGCTGTCTCTTGTTGTCCCTAAAGCTGACCGCAAGGACAAGTAGCATGGTACGGTTTACCTCCTGTGGCTCCGTCTGTCATGGTGTCTGAGGGCGGGGTCCGAGCGCTGTGGCCCCTCCCACTCATGCGATTACACACAAACAGGCTACACACAGCAGTAGCAGACTGACAGTGGAAAAGAAACTCACTTTGGTTTCCTGTGGTCCTTGGTCCTTCTGTGCTTCTGTGTTTTAGTCCTCATTCCAACATATCGTTGCGCTGTATCTTCTATTTATTCTTTTCTTGTTTATTTAATTCACTTTTTTCACCTTTCTATGTGTTCATCATACAACTTGAATTGCCTCGTCACTTATGGACTCTGGAACGACAGTGAGCTACAATATTAGAGACAAAAGTACTTTGATTTTTGTTTGACTTTATTAAAGGCAGCTGGATTTTTGTTCTCTAGTTATACAGGGCTTTTTGCATCAAGTAATCTAGACTTGCTTTTGTAGAACCTTTTTTTTATGTGCACGTTTGTTTAGTGACTTCATTGTTCAGTATTGTTAATTGTGGTCTGGGTTTTTTGTTGTTCTTTTTATTTTTGGCTAACAGTTTTGGAACAACTTTTGTTTTTGGTTTTTAGTGGTCGATGGTAAAGGGCAAATGTTGCTGGCAGTAGGAGTACATTTTTGGACATTTAAAGAAGGCCTTTCTCGTGCTTTTACTCTGACATGACCCATTCACCGTAGTTCTGTGATTGTGACTCGGGCTGTTTAGTGGCTCGGTGTCCTCTGTTGCTCCGTCTCCGTCCCGTGATGTGCCGTCGACTCCATCCGAACACAAGCATGAGCTGCTATGTGTCTGCGGGGCCTCCTCTGCCTCTCTTCATGTTCACTGTGGTCTCGTGTCGTCAGTCTCTTCATTCAGCTGCTCTCTCCACATGTTGTTTTTTGACTCTGAGCAAGCTCTGACTCGGCTTTGCACTTCTCTACCTTGTGTATTTCTCAATCCGGTGACAGACTGCTACTAATATATGTTTTTCTTGAATGCAGATTCGGCATGTAGTGATTCTTCAAAATCAAAGGTAACGGGGATGTCATTTGATGTATAAACTGCTTGTTTCTGGTGCTTTGTGTAACACTGACACTGTGTGCAGGGTTTATGGGGCTCAGGGAAGGACCAGTGCAGTAAAGAGATGCTGCGCTCGTCTTTCTTCGTCAGCCGCAAACGTAAGAAGCCCAAAGACAAAGCCCATCCCAGCAGCTCTGACGATGACCTGGACTCTGGACCCCGCGTCCCTGAGGAAGAAGGGTGCATGCAGCATCCCACATGGTCACATGACAGTCGGACCGAGGAAGAGGAGGAAGAGCGGAGCAGGACCAGGCTGAGCTCAGAAGATCAGCTGGATGGCCCAGATAAAGAGCCCATGTCCCCTGAAGTCCAGACCCCCTCACCACCCCACTCTCCTAGTTTGAGCGAGCGCATGGCTCACCAGACCACACTGGCTGACCCGCCTGGTAACTATGACGACACAGTGTCAGACCTAGGAACCATGAACAGCACCAGTTCCCAAGCCTCGGTTCCCAGGGGCAGGCGCTTCCGGTATCCACCTGTGGGATATGAGGGTACTCTGGGCAGTGTGGGCACAGATGTGTGCTCCATCACCTCAGACTACTCCACCACGTCATCCATGACCTTCTTGACCGGAGGCGAGCTCAGCGCCCTGAGCCCCGAGGTGCAGTCTGTTTCTGAGAGCCGCGGGGACGACGCAGACGATGAGCGCAGTGAGCTTATCAGTGAAGGCCGGCCCATGGAGACAGACAGTGAGAGTGACCTGTCTGTGTTCACTGTGGGCCGGGACAGTGTGGTGTTGCGCCCACTGCAGTCCCACAGGCTCATAGAGGGGGACACGCTGTCCCGCAAGAAGAGCCAGAAGACAACCAGTGAGTCCTCTCTGGACGGCCGAAGTGAGAAGGACTCCAACAGGCTGTCCCGGGCCATGGGCTCGACCAAAGGGCGCTCCAGTGGCAGCCTCACATCTTCATCTCGCAGTGAACTTGATAAGACCGAGCCCCCTTGGAGGCTGAAGATCACTGATCGCCTCAAAGTGCGCCTGCGCATGTCTGTGGACGACATGTTTGGGGTGGGCAGCCAGCGCACCCCTGAGGGCCGCAGCAAAAAGAAAAACATTCGACGGCGTCACACAATGGGGGGTCAGAGGGACTTTGCAGAGCTGTCTGTGCTGGACTGGTCCCAGCCCGTCTCCATTGGCCCTCGGTCAGAGCTCTCAGCTGTGAACCGACTCAAGCCTAAGTGCAGCTCCCAGGACTTCTCCATTGGAGACTGGATTGCCCGGGAGCGGCATCGCTCCAGCAACCCAGAGGTCAGCCTGGAGCAGGAAGAGCAGCAGGAGAAGCCACAGGGGGAGGAGCAGGAGGAGCCACGGGGGCAGCACAGTGCGTCAGCCTCTTCTGATGGGCCCTTTCGTCTGACTGAGGCTGTCAACGGGGACATTCCCCCAAGTAAAAACCTCAGCTTGTCGGCCACTGCTCACCCCCATAAACTGACCAGCTCCCAGGTGGTGCACTCTCGGTTTTACCAGTATCTGTGAGGAGCACAGAACTTCTTTGTGGGACAAATGTGGAAGTGTTGTGTATGTGTGTTGTACATGTGTATCTGCCGATGAGTGAGCATGTTGCTGTACAAGTGTATGAATTAATACACACAGGGAGTGTTCATGTATCAGGCATGAATCAACAAGTTGTGAATATTTTTTTCATTTTTTATTACTTTTCCATAACTTTTGGATATTTGGCAGGAGTGCCTTCCTTCTGCTTCAGATTCCTGAACAACAGAGAAGACCTCGAGTCTGTGAAGCTTGTGCAAGGAGGTGCTAGTGAGTTTGAAGGTTTAGTCAAGTGGCTTTAAAATGAGATAGAATGAATAGGATACAACTATAGACAGATATTCTAGTTTTGCAGAGGAACTATTTTTGTGTAAGGTCTAGTGTTCAGAGTCTCTGTAACCAAATGAAGAATGTACAGTCTGCCGTAAAAGTGACACGCTTTAGACGCTTCATTCAAAAGAATAGAAATGCTATTTTCCAGTATACTTGAACTGTTTTGGTACTGCCTGTGAGTGGGCAAGCTTTCTGTTCTCACAGGACCTTTCCAAAGGTACAAAGTAGACTTAGTTTATGGGAACATGGTGCAAATGCAAATAGGTTACTTCTATAAAACCAAGGAGATGGTCTGAGAGCAGTGAACAACATCCCTCTGATGCAAACGTGTGGACTGGTTTTAGACTGCAATGAGAAAAGAAGCAATGGGTAAATCAGAATCATGTTTTTTCAGGAAGTGCCTAATCATGAAATGTAATGGGTGCCATACTGTCTTTGTTGAGATAAACCCAGATGTTACTGTGAATGACTTCATTTTTTTTTAAATATTCACAGTTGTTCCAGTTTTCTGTATCAAAATGCCGAGCTTCCATTCCTTAGGCATTCCATCCTGGTCTTATCATGTTTTATACTTTCCCCATTTTCAATTTTGGTTTTAATAGAACTTGAATTTTAAATATTCCACGTGGAAAGAGTAACTTAACTGTATATAAGCGACATGTTTTAGATGCTTTTGTTTTTATTTCCATATGATTGCAGGTTTAAGTTCAGTATTGTAAGATGCTCGTGAAGCCATCTGGTGATATGAGCGGTTTGGTACTTTAGGAGGTCCAGCTCCAGGAAACTGTCATTGAGCTGGATCACTTTTCCACAGATTGTGAGAGTAACTCCTGAAACACTGGAAATAAATTTTGTCAATGGCAAATTGATTGGTACATTCTTGTTAATAGCATAAATACACAAACATGAATAGAATGCATTGCTTTGCAGAAATGAACCCTTTTAGTTTATAAATTAGTCGAAGTTGCGATGCCCTTCTTGTCCACTAGAGGGTGCCAAAACCAAACCAAAACTATTGTACATTTCAAAATGCTTTATATACACGTTGCACATACAACATAAAGACTTAAACAATATAAGATGTATACACTTTGTACATTAAATGACTAGAAACATCTGACGGAAAAAGTCAAGTCAGTTAACACGGTTCAAATCAATCCACAGAGTTATGGTTGGTCAGCGTGGTCAACTCATGTTACATTTTAGAAGTACAGACATCTCAGGCTATTCACAAACCAAATATTACTTAATCTTTCCAGCTGATGAACGTTACCCTTATCAAGATGGTGTGACTATACATGAAAGTGTAAACCAAAATTTAGAAAAAAGGGTGTTTCTAGTAATTGAGAGGATTCACATTTGAACGAACTCTATCCAAGTTTAAGCATTTGGTGTCAGTGGGACATCACCAACAGGAGTAAGGCACAGCGACAGATTCAGAGAATGCAAAGGGAAAATACAATATTTTGTTCACATTGTGCCTTGGTTTTGGAAAGCAATTATGAACTGGTGCAGTCAGACATTCACTCAATAACACAGAACACAACAGGGAAAGTGGGTAATAATGAACGCAATATCAATAAATTGGCATGGTTATCGCCCAGCCTTTCACAAAGGGGAATGTCGACATAATGAGAAGGAGGATATATTGTGCTGCAAAGCGCTTGATTAATGTACCACAGTTGAAATAAGTCACATGGCTCAGTGAGACATGTTCTGCAGTTTGTCCACAAGAGGGAGTGCCTTTCTTTAACATTATATCCACTTGTCCAATAGTACTGCAGTTTAATAATTGTCTTTTTGCTCCATACCCTGCCTGCAGCCAGCACAAGGTTAGACAAAAGGCTGTAAGCCAAGGTCACTTTGCACATGCAACTCCGCCCTTCTGACAGCAGCAGCAGACTGTACATGTTGCATATTGTGCTGTGGCGCTGGCCGTGCTGCTTCTCAGGGCCTTAGCTGTCCTCCTCCTCCTGTTGGTCCTCCGTCGGGACATCAGGGAGACGGAAACACTCCCCAAAGAAGTTAACCAGCGACTGGCTCAAGTGCTGCTGCGTGCCGTCGCTGTGCAAGAAGTGTCCCTCATCAGGGTAGATCTGTGAAGCACCACAACGAGAGAGTGCAAAGATACATAAGTGCACTTTTTCAATTCAATAGTAATGCATCTGTCTTTAATGTCATGTCTATTTTTTGTCTTTTTTTTTTTTTAAAGATACAATGTAAGACCAATAGTGACATGCCACCCACCTGTAGTGTATAATTAGCGTTCTCGTTGATTAAATGGTTGATAAACTTGGCTGTGTGCTGAAAGTGAACCTTCTCTGTGAAAGATGAGAGTGGACAGAAGCATTAGGCTGATAGTGTTTCTCCGGCGGCCTCATTAAGAGGTGATGCTGTGCCAGACGAGCTGTAAATCTCACCGTCAGCAGTGGGGTGAACAATCAGGTACTGTTTCTCCACAAGCTGACCCGCTCTGTGCGCTAAATTGGCCATCTGACAAGAAGAGACAAAATCCAACATTACTTTTTAAATGGCCAATTACCATCTATTCACACTTTAAGGAAAACTAACAATGAGTTAAAACCATTAAAAGTAATTTACCGCGTAGACCCTCGAATCCGTCTTTGAGCCTAGATATCTTTCTGAAAATGCAGAGGCTGTGAAAGAAAGAAACAACATTACTGTCGAGCTATACATAGCACAAATATCTATTGAAGTGCTTTGACAATAGAGCATCAAGAGTCTGTAACCGTGAGTAACAGAATAATCCAAGCAACAAAGGTACGAACATTGCAATTTCAGCATAAATAAACCTGAACCTGTACCATAGAGTTCAAAGTCTGTAATGGGAGAGACGGCTGTTCCACATTTGAGCTGGGTGAATTCTGCTGAGCTGAGAAGAAGAGTGGCCAAGTATCCACCATAAGCCTAAACAAGAGAATAAAACGGGCATAAACCATATACTGAGTCTTAATGCGAGACAGTTTGCACAAATGTCATGCTTACTTTTCCATAAACTCCCATCCGGCTCTTGTCAATGTACGGCTCTTTTGATATGAACCTGAAATGGCAAATCAGCAAATGTATTTCAGAGTGTTATCCATAAAACCTGCATCCTTACACTGTGAAATATAGAAAATAACATATTAAGTAGTAGTAAACACCTGGATTTCATAAGATAAGATAAGATAATGCTTTATTGTCCACACATGGAGAAATTTCGGGGTTACAATGCAGTAGATAAAGAGAAAAGGACAGATAACTTATA
>NW_027315746.1:22716210-22901210 GCF_026437365.1 Eucyclogobius newberryi
TATGACAATAACAATTAAAGCCGCAAGCGGCATCCAACGGCCCTCGCGGGCCGCCGGCCTTCCGACTCTGCGCTTTCGACTTGATAAAGATGGCGCCCTTATTGTGTCTTGAATAAAAAAAGAACTTGACAGACGGCGACACATTGGACATGGCCAATCCAGTGCAAATGAACACAAGTGTCAGTCAAATTTGCTGCGCCGCCGCACAGAGACCGTAGCACTTGGAATAAAAATATGGATACCTTTTGATGCCCCGCTTGTGTAGATGATTTTTCCCAAAGTAAAGCTTGATCGAGCTATTGCCCACGGAGGAGTTTGTTAAAGTGTGAAGCGTAAATGTGAACATTTCAAGGATTTGGCGTTTTTCCCATTTGTGACAGTATATTTGCAGCTCCACGGCACAGAGACCGTACCACTTAAAATCAAAATATGGATAACTTTTGATGCCCCGTTTGTGTAGATGATTTTCCCCAAATATGAGCTTGATCGGGCAATCGCCCTAGGAGGAGTTCGTTAAAGTGTGAAGCGTAAAAATGTGGTGATTTTAGAGATTTCGCTGTTTTCCCATTTCTGACATATATTTGCGGGTCCGCCACACAGAGACCGTACCACTTAAAATCAAAATATGGATAACTTTTGATGCCCCGTTTGTGTAGATGATTTTCCCCAAATATGAGCTTGATCGGGCAATCGCCCTAGGAGGAGTTCGTTAAAGTGTGAAGCGTAAAAATGTGGTGATTTTAGAGATTTCGCTGTTTTCCCATTTCTGACATATATTTGCGGGTCCGCCACACAGAGACCGTACCACTTAAAATCAAAATATGGATAACTTTTGATGCCCCGTTTGTGTAGATGATTTTCCCCAAATATGAGCTTGATCGGGCAATCGCCCTAGGAGGAGTTCGTTAAAGTGTGAAGCGTAAAAATGTGGTGATTTTAGAGATTTCGCTGTTTTCCCATTTCTGACATATATTTGCGGGTCCGCCACACAGAGACCGTAGCACTTAGAATCAAAATATGGGTAAGTTTTGATGCCCCGCTTGTGTAGATGATATTCTCCAAATATGAACTTGATCGGACAATCGCCCTAGGAGGAGTTCATTAAAGTGTGAAGCGTAAAAATGTGGTGATTTGAGCGATTCTACGATTTTCCCATAAGGATAACATGGGATGTTTCTGTCAACGCTACGGTTACGCCGTACAAAATATGACTTTGGCTCTCATACTTTTATGATCAGGATGGCAAATTAGAATTTTGTTCAAAATATCATGTCATTTGGAAAAACTCTATTGTTTATAGGCCACTCTGAAGGCCAAATAGTCAGAATTCTGGGAAACGTTTGCGGCTCCGTCGCACAAAGACCGTAAAAGTTATCCTTAAAATTTGGATAACTTTAGATACACCACTTGTCTAGAGGACGTACACCGATTTTGAGGTTGGTGGGCAAAACGCACTAGGAGGACTTCGTTAAAGTGTAAAACATAAAAATGTGGTAATTTGAGAGATTTTGTGGTTTTCCCATAGGGATAACATGGGAGGTTTCTGTCATCGCTACGACTACGGCGTAAAAATTTAGGCATTTTTGTGATTGGCTTTTGTGATCGGGACGGCAAAATAGAATTTTGGGTAAAGTTTAGACAATTTTGGTAAAACTAATTTTTGACCTTCAATGTTAATTTAAAGGTCACTCTGTAGGGGGCGCTATCACTGCCATTTCAATTTTGTCAGCCTAAACTGGTCCAAACTAGAAAGTTTAACAACTGATTCAAATTTGGTCCTAATCTGACTGGTTTTGATCAAATGGGAGCAATTTTTAGACCTGCAATATTCCAAAATAAGTTGTCCAACTTTGCGGCTGCGCCGCACACAGACCGTAAAAGGTATCTCAAAAAATTGAATAACTTTAGATGCCCCACTTGTCCAGAGGACGTACGCCGATTTTGAAGTCGGTGGGCAAAACGCCCTAGGAGGAGTTCGTCAAAGTTTGACGTAAACAAAATGGCTAACTCAGCTTGTTTTCATTTTCAAAGGAAGATGGCGGCCATAGGGTAAGTTTGGGGGCGTGGCCACAATGTTTTTTTTTGTTTATCCTCACGAGAGGAATGCGTGTCCCGAATTTCGTAGCTTTACGCCAAAGTTGACCTCGGGGCGTCTCCCATAGGCGCAATGTATTTTGACTTTTGTCGGTGGCGCTGTCGCGCCATTTTTTAACGAAAAAAAAAATGGCCCAGAAAAAATAAAATTTTTCACCGATTCTGAATTTTGGGCAAAGTTTGGTGAGTTTTTGAGCATGTTCAGGGGGTCAAATTAGAGATCAAAGCGCTGAAGAAGAACAAGAAAAATAATAATAATAATAATAATAATAATAATATTTTTAGCAAAAACAATATAGCCGTTTTTACTATAACAACAAATGATACATCGTTTGAAAGCTCTAAGCCTTCCCGATGCCGCCATGGGGTGGAATTATCATTACGAGCGCTTACGCGCTCGTCACTCCCTATTCCGTCGGGATGCCCCGCCCACTCCCCATAGACTTCCATTGATTTGAGCAGATACAAGCATGGCCCATGCCTGCGGCATGGATTCTCGCATACGGGACGATGCCAGGAGGGTTTTTGGAGGAATGCAGCGCTTCGCGCTGCTGTTGTCAACAATTAGTGAATGGGCTACGCCCATTCACTAATTGTTGACTATTTCTGTCATAGCAGGAGTAAGTATGCATGATCCATGCCTTCGGCATGGGCTAGTTCACTGTACTTGCCAGGGGCGACGGGGTACCAAACATGCGGGCTGCGCCCGCATGTTTGGTCAGACAGTTGCAACGCTGCCTTCGGCAGCGTTGCGGGAGCAATAGGCCCTCCCCCTGCTGGGGCTCGGGCCTAATTAACAACATTTAATCTGTAATATTTCTGGCACTAATCCGGTAGTTTAGTTGCCTTGTCAACCAAACGGATCTTTTTCTTACATTCCATTTCTCCGTATGGAATACATGGAGAAACAAGTCAATTGGTTTACCAGGCGAGTAGTTTAATTATTTAAATTAATAATTAAGTCTACAATGCTGAGTTTATCTCCAGTTGAATTAAAATATTGTTAGTATTGTCTTTTCCCCATTGCATTTATGTTTGAGGCCTGTAAAAAGACCAAAAGCCAGAGGACGTGGCAACTTAAGGGACTGAAATAGGCTGAATTTATGACATAATAAAGACAAGTGTGAATGCACCTTAATTTGTGCAAACAAGTTAGCGCGTTCAGCCCCGCCCGTTTTGATATCACTCTTGAGGCTCAGTGAAAACATTGCAGAGGTAAAACAAATATTATCTCTGTCTCTAATAATGTTTGAAGCACTGCATTTTGTCTGTTTATAAGGCTCTAGTCAGCATTTTGCCTGATTATTCATCTATCAAGTTTATTGCACATCAGATCAGATATTCCCTGTTTGAGGTCTCTGGACATTTTTATCTTACAATCCCATCGTATCAACACAGAGACAGGGAAACAGGCTTTCAACAACTTTGCAAAACACTTTTTAAATTCCATCACTTTAACACCTTTTAATGATTTTAAAGCACTGATTGAGTACAACCCACAGAGCTTATGCACTTTTTAAAATGATTTGATCTCATATTGTATGTGCAAGTATGTTTTTATGCATTTGTTAATAATTAACAAATGCATAAAAACATACTTGCACATACAATATGAGTTGAATGTTTCACTGGCATTTTAGTTGGATATCTTGTGTTGTGTTTTAACTGATGAAAAATAAAACTTTTCTCTGCGTTTTCTCCATATAAATAAATAAATAGAATAAATAATACAAAATAATACTTGTTTTTGAAGCCTCCTCAGTCAGTGTTTCAGCAATGTTATAAATGATGTACTATTACACAGGAAACAATTACATTTTTAAACAATATATTGAATAAGCCAGTTACAGCTTTTTAACACTCAAAATACTCAAATAATTGAAATGGTGAATACTTTAACTACTAGTAGATTAACTGTAACATGAGGTTACATCCCAACCATATAAAGACATTGTATCACTTGTTCCTTTGTTATATCCGAGATGGAAATGGCCAGCATCAAGCATCAAGTATCTGGTCGGGTGCAGACTGTTCCTGACTGAAGTATACATATCCATAAGCGCGCTGTGAGCTGAATCATGCCCATGAGGTGAAGGGCCACTCCACTATACGGGCTCCTCACTGCCAGCATCACACCAGGCTGAGAATAAGCACAGCTGGCATTCCAGTGTTAGATTGTGTTAAATATCAATTGCAGTTGGTGGTTTTATGAAACGTGAATCCGCAATAAGCAACGAGTACACTGTAAGTACGCTGTTTCTTGTAACACATAAAATTTCATGTTAAAGAAGGAACCATGCATCGGTAAATTTTAAAGAAAAGCTAAATAAAACAAACTGCGGAAGATTTGATTTCATTTTTGCTTCTGTCCACTTCCTTGATATTTTTTTAAACCATATTACAAATGCCAGTAAAACACATTATGCATTTCTTCTTTGTTTAAGATAAGATAAGATAAGATATTCCTTTATTGTCCACACACGGGGAAATTTCCTTTTTGCAACGCTGGTAGATACAGATACAGGTAGATACTCTTAATTTTGAAAGACCCGAATTGAAATTTTGAAACATGTAGGCACAGAATTGTCCTTGTTTACCATTTCAAACGCATGTGTCAAGGAGTCACTTACAGGGCTAATTCTGGTGAGTAAAACGCAGGTAGAGCCAAGTGACTGCTACGCCTGGAATTTCTGTAAACAGCCATCCAATTATGCATTCAGAGGTCAAGCAGCTTTTTCGCAATTAAATCCAATGGTATTCAAATGTTGTGCATTGTAAAATATTGAAATCACCCAGAGGAAGGGCAGACATTGGACTCGTGTGTTAATATGTTCCGACTAGTTTGACTGTAGTGAGAATCTATGCTTTCCCAGTGAAAAACAAACCACACAGCTGCTGTTTTCAACTTTTTTAACAATTATTACAGCGTTTTAGTCAGAAACATTGATTCAAGGTTAGACTAAAACGACTGCAGCTGGACGAGGGCATTGTTTTCCTTTTGCTTTCACCGTTTGAATTACAGATAAAGCTTGTATTTACAATAAATTCACTATGCCTTCTTCATACCACAAGTCAACCTTCATTCTCATTGTATACACATTGAATAACAATTGTATATGTGTGGGAAAACATGTCATTTGAACAGTGAAATTACCATAGCCAGTTACATCTGAACAGGATGCGTTGAAATGAAGGCGCTGAGATATCTGTGATGGACTTACGATCTAAAATTACATCATAGGGTGGAACGGAGATATCATAATAGGATCATGAGGAAACAGGCTTATTCATCGTATTATTTTGATTCAAACTACCAATGGCAATAGGTTAGCTCCCATTGACTACAGTTGTCAAGTGACGTTGTTTTGAGGCTTGAATAACAAGTTCAAACTCCAATGCTGTAAATCATAAAAACAGGTTTTAATAAAGTGGCGTTTTGACTGGTTACAAGCTTTAAAAACGGCACAAGTGACATTCATCCGAGCTTGAAAACAAAGGGTCAAGACAGACACCATTAAACCACTCACTCAAACCACAAATGGATGAATCGAGCTCCTGCGTCAGACTAAATTTACTCACAGGAAAAATTTGATGAAAGATTCTCAAACCACAGTTCAAACTGCCTGCTTGTGATGTTGTCAGTAAACAGAACCTGCTTGTCAGTGCTAACAAGTTGTCACCCTTTTTATGTTGTGTCTGAATAAACCCAGTTTTCTGCTCTTATGAACTGGCATCCACGCCTGACTTACTGATGATAACAATAAAAGCTGCATTAATAAATGATAACGCTGCTTTTTTGCTCCACATAAACAAACTGTGGGCATTTGCTTTCCTGCAACACATTTTTCAACCAATTTGTTAGCATTTTAATTCTATTTCCAGACAAAACGTTCCAGAATGGGGCCATCTTTAAGGTCAGACTAGTTTTATCCCTTCACTTTCGGTGCAGCTAATCCGCATTTTCCTCTCTGCTCCCCCTTTGTCGAACTCTCCTTTTTGTCTGGGGCGCTTGCTGCTAGAGTGTGAAATGGATCTTTCCTGATCTCTGAGCACCTGGTTTCCAAGGGAACCCGGAGAGTCATTTGAGTCAGATTTGCGGTGGCGATGGTGTTTGCTGGCGCACAGAACAGTAAAGGAACTAATGCGGATGCTGCTTTCCCATTTAGTGCCATGAAGTATATTTGCCACGGGCTTAAAACCTTTTACCTCGAGACTCTCAAAATATGATCCAAGGGAAACTTCTGAGGGGCTGTCAAGCTTAGGCTCCGCTGTTAAGAGACTGGACACCTGAAATACAATCCATCCACTCACTGTAATGTAGTAACAGTCAAAAGATAGACCCTGACACTATTGCACTATCAGGCTTAACTTTTCCTCTGCTGTAGAAGTGCATCAATAAGTCATGATCATTCATCAGAGAGATTAACAATTCATGCAAGCTGTCTTTTGGTTCATAGAAGTAAGAGGCCTCAGCGTCAGTCCTCACCCAATGTTGACAGCGGTTGTCTTTCCAAATAAATGAAGCAAGTATTTAAGGGGAAATGGCAATATGTAGATTGTGGCTGTCAGAAACATGTCGATTTATTGTGTCGGGATATCTTTTTTCCATTCCTTTTGGGTGGTACCTGAGGAAACAACCTTTTTATTGGGACCCTCGTACCACACTGTGTAGAAATACAAACTCAGGAGGCAGTTGTCTCACCACAGCAGCAGGATCTAAGCGGCGCATTAACAAAATCCTTCACATTTGGCCGGTTTTGTGATTGCTATTAATGAGAAAGCAAATAGTAGTTTTTGTATTTGCTCTCCAGCTTAGTATGTGTTCCAGGTTTGTTGATTCCAAAGCCAGAAATGTGTGAACTGCAGTGTCCATAAAGACCAGATGTAATAGGTTGAGTTCACGTTCTATCATTTGGTCATAATTTCAGATGGAGCGCAGGAGAGCTCTATGGGTGTTTTGGAAATAACCAAACAGAAAATCTACAAATGTTGAACCTGATCAGTGTTTGTTGGAGATTGGGTTCACAAACGTGCCTCATCAGGGCTGCAGTGTTTTAGGTGTTTAGCCAAATATTCAGTAGATCGTGTCTAAGTCTAATAACAATTACATTGGCTGGAGTTTTGGGATCTACTTGACCGATTACCGTATTTGCCGTATGAGCTGCACCGGAGTATAGGTCGCACCAGCCAAAAAAATAATAGAGAAGAAAAAAACATATATAAGTCGCACTGGAGTATAAGTCGCATTTTTGGGGGAAATTTATTTGATAAAATCTAAGACCAAGACATTTAATCTTGAAATGCTATTTAAAATAATAACAGATTAGAGAACATAGTGAATAGGTGTACGTATGCTAACTTAACACCTTCAGCTACATGACGCACAGACAACGAACTGTCGTGTGTCTGGTATGTAAACGTAACATATTAACAGTTATTCAGATAACTGTAGCATCAGTTTTGTAAAGTAGTCTGTCAAAAAGTGTTGGGACTGGCTGGTCAGGCAACCAAATCACTAAATCCATTTAATTCTTCTTCCTCTGTGTCACTTCTAAACAAGTCCGCAAACTCCGGAGGTAGAGGAAGTGCAGATTCTTCTTCTGTGCCGCTTAGAGCCTAGAGCGCCCTCTTGTGGTTGCCAGTGTGAAAGTAAAAAATATTATCACATATAAGTCGCTCTGGAGTATAAGTCGGCCAAAACAATGAAAAAAAGTGCGATTCATAGTCCAGAAAATACGGTAATCTGCCTTTTTTACTAGTACTTTCCTGTGCACTTTGTTGTTGTTGTGTGGGATCCTAATATTTTTGAGAGCTTTAACCAGCTCTACACATGCGCCAATTAATCAATGCACAGGCCATGTTTTAGTTGACAGAAATGTAGGGTTTAAAACTTATTTCTGCTGAATATCCACATAAAACAAAAACTGAAACATCATCTTTTCTATGCATAAATAATCCAAACGGAAATGATCTATTTTACACTAGAGTAAACGATGTCATATGTTCATTGTGCTGTATTTTGTATCAATATATTAGACACACTTTAGAACAATAATGGTCACCGATCAGGAAGATAATTACTTAAAGTGCTTTCAAGCATAGACATGACACAGAAGATGCAATCATAAACATATCCATGAATAAGCCAGAATGATAGGCAAAAACAAATGTGTATTTTGGATATTGGAAATGGGCCTATTTTTCAAAAAACCTGACAAAATGACCCCCAATTAAAACTGAAGCTGTTCCTGAAGCCTTTGGAGTACTAACTGGCTGGAGCCTTTGTGAAGCTGAGACTCTGTAGTTTTGGACTTTGATGTCTGTTTTACTCTAATTATAAGTAAAAACATGCTTTGCACAGAGGAATTCAGATTTTAAATTCCGCCAAGGTTTTCTTTGTTAAATATATGAATGAGTAAAGCTGATGTCTGGAGGGATCAGCTAATTGACACTAGACTGAGCTTTTGTTGGGTTCTGACAATTAAATTTTAAAAGCTGAAGGTAAATTCACAAAAAAAATGTTTTAGGGACTTGTAATAAAGCAAAAATGTCCAGGCGGAATCTAAATAAAATTCCAATATTTTTTTTAATTCATCTATTTGAGGATAATTTTCTATTTGTGGGTTTGGACAAAAACTGACCCTGGTTCTTCCCAGAATTATTGATTTGACTAGAAATAAGTGGGTTACAGCTTTATTTTTATGTACAGCACATCAAGCAGCTTGAGAGTTCCCTTTTATAAGATGATGGACAAAATGGATTAAATAAAGTAGTAGAGTGTATAGCACATATGCCTGCCATGTGTTGCGAGTTCAAATCCAGCTCTCAACAATTTGCTGCATGTCATTTCCCAGTCTCATTCCCATTTCATATCACTACACGGTTCGGACTAATACAGACCAAAAAATCCTTAAAAAAGATTTCCATTTGGTGTAAATATATGTATGTTTGTTTTGACCCAGATCCTGAGTACATGTTGCTGGCAGAAATAACATGGCACACAATAGCACAGACAAGGGAAATGTTACCATGCACTCGCTCATATTTCCCTGCTAAGTTTACTGCCTCAGCCATTAAACATTGATAAGTGCATATTCTATTGTCCTACATTTTGTTTCACACAGCAGTGTCGGCAGCCATAGGTGAGCTACTTAACCTCTAATATTATGAAAGGATTTGCGACAATCGTTTTATGCTATTATTGGATTGCACATGGGAAAATATCATTCAATATTCTAAGGTTTTATTTGCCTGGACTGTATTCCCCCAGTCCTCTGCACAGAATTGTGATTGTTGTCAACTTTTAAATTAAATTAAAGCCAGCCAGTGTGTCTCATTTAAGCAGTCCATAAGGGGCCGTAGCTCTTGTCAGTTTGTCAGAAAAGGTACATTACCGAAGAGATGCCGAGGGAGCTGCTATTGTTTCTATTACACTTCGCTGTGGAGCCACGGATCTGAGGAGATGTCTCAAATGAGGCAGAATTTTAAAGAGATAAAGAACGGCATCAACAACAGAGCATAGCACATACGGAGCAAAGCAGCCGTATCATGTCCATATAATGAGAATATCTTAAGGCGAGCATTAATTTTATAGTAGCGATTACAGCTGAAGCCTCAAGAAGCAATGCCATTCACTGCCAATGCACTGTGTGAGCCCTTTTTATGGTCTTAGAACAAAATGTTACTCATTTGCACTACAGCATTGCCCTCCAACGTTAAGCAGCAGGTGGGGGCTGATTGCTCCAGAAAAAAGAAAGCACATTGCATTTCTATGTAACAGAGAACAATCTCACTCTTATTATTACATTATGATACAGGCACCGAGGGATGTTATAATATAAAGTGTTCCATCATTCAAAAACGACTCAGGTGACAGTTCACGTCTTAGTAGGGGTGAATTGTCCCGCGATGCAGTTTCCATCAAGTGTTTCCATTAGGTACATCTGACAAAATATTTCACCTAAACAACTGTAAAGAACACAGAACTGGCCCCATGCAGTTTACCTATAATGAAGTTGTACATTTAATGAAAATATATCAGAAATAATAGTATGCAAGCCCTCTTTGAAATAAAATAAATGCCTTAAACTCAACAAATAACGTGTGAATGTTTACGATAATGATTTCAAAAGATATATTATTTTGTCAGTATTGTCACTGAAATGGGAATAATGACATGGAAATTGTTAAATATGGAAATTGTCCTTATTTAACACATCTTGAATCGTGATGCATTAAATTGTGAGTCCTGAATTGTGCATCGAACCGAATCATTTGATTTTTTAATCGTTACACATCGACACTTTAGGGTAGTTCAATGGACTTCACTAATTACAAATACTCCTATGTGTCAGTGTCAGTGTAGTTAGCTCCTCCTTTCAGACAGATATAAGGCAGTGACTAACCAGAGTGACTAACCAGAGCCCTGTCAGAACTAAAGAAACTACATGAGTGGATGAATGGCCAAATGCACTTTTTCTCCAGTTGACAGAATAGATATATTTGATATTTTAATGTAGCATGTCTTCCTAAAAGTATGGTGATTTTTTTTGTGTGAGACTGTTTATATCACAATAATTTAACTTTTATATCCAGAAAGTTAGATTTTATAATGCTTGTCACAGACTATTTGAACAGTAATGTATTAGAATGAAAGAACATTAAACATTTCACTTTTGATTTGTGTCAATAATCGTGAATAATTGATATATCGTGGATCACATAATAATTGTAAAACTAACATAACATTTTGACATCACGACTTACTACTGGCATTGCAAAATATAACTATAACAGTGAGGCATACTGTTACGAGCTCACACTTCACTGTGATTGGTTAAAAACATCTGTCATTCACTTTGAGCATGACAGAGGTTGACTATAGGAGGAGAGGGTGAGGAGCAGCTACATTATACAGATGAGCACAGAGGAGCACAGAGGAGCACAGAGGAGGCTGCCCCAAATAAATTGTCTGTTTGCTGTAACCCGAGCCAACATTTTTCAAGAGGGTCGGACGGTAGGCAAATTCTTATTTTTTTACTTTGAAGGCAAAAAAAAAAGATCAAAATTTTGCCATTTTTTGACTCGGAGTGACCACCAGGGGTCAGGCTTCAACAGTCAATGATGTAAAACTTCTCGATCAACCTGATAGGGAGACTAAATCTCACAATTTTAAGATATTTCAATCGACCTTTTGTACGTCGTTATCCTTTATTTTGGTAGCGAAGGCGAGCGGGGGGAACATGCAGGGGACACGGGCCGCCGCCGCCATGTTTGTTGTGATGACGCTACTGGGAGTGTTTCAATCCCAGATTGCATTGCGTAAGTCAAATTTAAATCAAGTCACACCGTGATAGAGCGTGATAGGTACTATGGACACTTCAGTGGCACAGACAGAGGCAAACCAAATTGTAAAAGGCATTATAACGACACTTGTGCGTGTGCTATTTTGATACAGACGCATGTGGAAGACCAAACATGAAGACGAACATGCGTTGAGCAGTGCGTTATTAGTCCTTTGGGATGAAAGATATGCTTACCAGCGTGATCAAAATAATTGACACACCGGTTTAGGAAAGACCGGTCGGTGAGTGGGTGAAATAATTGAAAAATAAAAGATTTTGACGTTTTTTCAACAAAGTGCTGATATTTTTTTTCAGTCGGCTAGTTTCATACAAGGTCGGTCGGGTTACGGCAAACAGACATATTATTTTGCTCAGCCTGAGCACAGATGAGCACAGATGAGCACAGACTCACGCTCTGCAGACCGGTTCAGATCATGATTCAATGTGATATTAAACTACCAGCACATGTGCAAGTTCATATTTCTGTTTGGTTCCATTAGTCAACAGAGCTTTGTAGCTGTTGAAAGAGCGGGAGCTTTGTAGAGTATGTAATCATAATTAAAAGTATATTGATTTCCTATGTGGAGTGAATGGAAATAGAAATAAAAAACAGATGGCCAAGACATCCTCCTTGATCTGAGAAGATTTTTTGAAGGATGGGAAGACGTCCATCAATCAATCAATCAATCAACCTTTATTTATAGAGCCCTTTACAACTGACCAAAGAGCTTCACAATAAAAATCAAGGCAATATGAAACATAAAACTAAGTAAAAACAAACGGTACAAAACTGTAATGTCACTAAATTACAGACTGTCAAAAGCCAGTCTGAATAAATAAGTTTTAAGCCTGGATTAAAAAAGGTCTGTGATGATGCTCATGTCGGGGCAGTTTGCTCCAGAGTCTGGGACCAGCGACAGAGAAGGCTCAATCACCCCAGTGTCCTTGACAGTTGTTAGTGGGGATGTCACAATATAAAATGCTATTTTAGTATGGTTAGTGTAGAGTAAAAACATCACAATTTAACGATTATTCACCATTACTGAGATTTTAATCATACAACCGTAAAATCTTTAATTTCCTTTGATTCCCTTTGTCTATCTAACACATACCTATTACTCAAGTTTATTAAATCAAATTGATTTCTAAATGATTAATTAAATTACATGTGACAAAAAGATCCAGATAATAAAGTTCTTCACATAGATTTGATAAGAAATAATTTATGTTCCTTCAAAAATTGTCACAATTGTAATTTTTTAGTTCTTACAATTACATTGTGACCTGAAAAATCATGATAACTGATTAAAAAGCTTGACATTTCTAGTTGTTAGCAATAATCAAAAGTATGAAGTGATGTGTCCTGCCACTTTGTAACAATGATTAATGTGTCATATTCAAAGGAAATGTTTTTTTTTAATATCCTGCCTGTTCAATCTTCATTCAAAATGTCAACAATGAAGTAAGAAGTGTTTTTTTCAAGGGACATGATTAATCAGTGGATCTTGCCAGTATATTTTAATCACCAGAGGAAACATTGTTCAAAGAATGTGGGAGAAGCGTAATCAGGGTGAGGTAACCCCTACTGTTCCTGGTTCTAATTGCTACTTGTCTATTAAAGAGTTCCTAAAAATGAATTTAAAATAGGTAAAACCAGAGACCTATTATCCTTTTGGTATAAATACACAGGAAACTGACAGAAAAAAACCTTGGACTAATCAGGACGGATTTACAAGTGCATTATGAGTTCCCTTTGTTCAGCTCCATGTGGGAAGAGTAGCCATGTTATTATCATGTATTAAATGACAGCACTGTAACTGTAGCTGCACTAGCACATGCCCGCTTCATCGCTAATACAGCATAGCATAGCATTACATCTGCTTTATCAAAAGAAAAGCTAGACTCATTTGAGATTGTAAATACTTTCTAACATCTGAAAACAACCAGACTGTAGAACGTGATGGGCTGAATCTGATTTATTGCAACTGAAATTAGGGTTGGACGATATGATTTTATAAAATGAATAGTACTTGTTTTCCTCATGGTGATCGTTCATAATCAATTTTGTTTGTTTTCATGTTAAAAACTAAAAAACAAAATCTTTGCCATCTAACACAAAAAATAGCTATTTTTTCCCCCTGCCAAGTCTGAACTCTAAACTAAAAGCTCTAAGCTTCAACCAAAATAAATTGAATCATTTCCAAACTGTGAACTTTGCTGCTTTCTTCAAAACCCAATCTCACATTTTTGAAAGATGTTGTCAACAGAGAAACAAACCAAACATACAAAGAGGCCTGCACAAAAATAAGATTCTTGGCAGAAGGAGCAGAGTTTTTTTTCCCTTGGGCAGCTGACGCTACTATACTGATGTCAATTGTTATTCAAGTCTTAATAATAACAGTAAAGTTATTGCCCCTCACAATTTTAAAACGAAAGAACAAACAAACACTGTATGTTTCAGGGAATCTTACGCTTGAAAAGATCAGTCCACATCCAATACAATTTCTGTTTTCAAAATATCTGTTTAAACTAGTCGAAAGAGCCCATGTGAAAAATGTAGCGACAAATCCACCTGAGGAGGCAGAGCATTAGATTTAGCCGTGCAAATCTTCAATCTGAGACAACAAACTCCGGTGCATCCACAAAGCATGGAGGCCATTTATGTTTGCCTTCAAGCATTATATTCATCCACGCTTTGAAGACAAGGGTGCTGAACTAATGCAAACGTGTGTGTCTAAGCTTCAAATGGCTTCTATAATGGTGGGTTTCAGTAATGGTGGCCATTTTTTTATTTTTTATCAATGCCATTAACCTTTATTGAAAGTTGCCTTGCAGCATTAGAACCACAACGCAGGGTTCACATCTATGATGCCAGTTGCTTCCTGTGCTAAGATACTAGACGTCTCCTTCCATTACTGCGGGTGTTTGCTTCTGAAACTGATATGAGCATGTAGAGATCAGCCTCCTTTGTCAGTCCATGGCAAGATGAAGAATATCCAATCAGGAAGGAGCTGCCTGTACAATTCACAAAGGATAGGAGACAAACTGTATCAGTAAAAGTCAAAGCGGTGAGGACCTTCCCCAGAAGTCTTTGTGCAGCTATCGGAGGAAGTTCTGTGAATTTCACAAGCTCCCATTTTCATCTGAGCCTTTTAAAAAATGTCATACTTGGCTCTGAGCGTGGCTAAAGAGGGACTGTTACGCTGTCAAGTCGGCACTCTCGCTTGAATAGGCCATGAAAGTAAACATTTTACACTTAAAATATTCAAAGGCACCGACAGCATTCACCAAAAGAAGAAAAGTGCACTGTGAAATGAGCAAAATGCAAGGAATGCTCTAAATTTAACACCGAGCACAATAATTTTCACAAAGGTCATTTAACAATTATGCATGAAACATGAGTGGGTTGTTATCTCAAGTATTCAAATGGCTTCATTTTCATATGCAAAGAATAAAGAGCATGCTTGTTACACAACATCTCCTTTACACCTTCTGACCTGGGCAGTGACCACTCAAGTTATATCATCCAAAACAGGATCGTGTGTCTGTTTGGTCACCAGTTACTTCACAGTGTTCCCTGTGGTGAGTTTTACGCATACACAAGGGATGGCAATTATCACCCACTCCCTCTGACTCAGGCTTTTTTTTCATTTACCTATCAATTTTTACGTAAAGTTCAACAGGAAAATTGGCTTGTCTTCCTGACTCACCTCTTACACAGAAAATAAGAGGCAATTTTCGTGACTCCAAACATGGCATCTTGAGGCTGTTTATGTCACAGAATGTACTGTAGACTATAATTGTTGGCTGGGGTTACAACAGAGTTTATTAAATATTAATGCACAAGTTCCGAAGTTGCGTGCAAGTATATGCTACTAACACAAATAAGCCAAAATATGAAATAGCATGAAATAACCTGCATCAAAGTAGCAGCAATCTTCCAACTTGAATATTCCTTTAGTTTGATATTTAAAAAAAAAAAAAAGGCTACCTTTCACAGCAACGCTTCAAATTAATACTAGGAGCATTAATAAACACGCCACAGACAGAAATACACGCGTTAAAAGTCATACCTGCTCTTGTTGCGGCGCGGCTTTAATTGGACCGTTTGCGTCTTTGGCTGAAGTCATTACGGAGAGCGAAAGAAAGCGCAAAGATGAGACGCGCGCGCTCGTCGTCCTCAGATCAGGTGCGGGAATAAACCGACTCGCGGAGAGACAGAGGGAGAAGAGAGAGAGACGGGGAAAGAGGCGTCGGGAAAGAGAGAAAG
Source organism: Eucyclogobius newberryi (assembly GCF_026437365.1). Classification (NCBI taxonomy): domain Eukaryota; kingdom Metazoa; phylum Chordata; class Actinopteri; order Gobiiformes; family Gobiidae; genus Eucyclogobius; species Eucyclogobius newberryi. The sequence continues at coordinate 22,731,919 of NW_027315746.1, forward strand.
AAAGCGACGCGCCAAGTTACGGTCTGAAAAGGATGGAGAAGAGACCGTCCGTGGGAAGAGACAGCGCCGAGTTCAAGCGAAGCGGAGACGTGGGAGGCGCACGCTGCCCGCACCGTGCACAGGCATGTGAAAGAGCCAGACCACGCGATCGAGCCACGCAAAGAGGGGAAAAGGCAACTAAATGGTATAATTGACTCATTAAATAAAAGCTGGTCTATTTTAGCTTCTTTTTTGGTGTTGTTACGTGAGACATCCTGGGGTCCAAATGTTCAGAAATAGACTCAAACAGCAGGAATAGGGTCTTTGTCTGAGCCTCCTGATTAATTAAAGACATATTAGAGAACTGAAGCTGTTTCACACTCAATTAAATTGTTGATCGTTGGGTTTAACCAATTATAGAATTTTTTTAATTCTATTTTCAGGCTGAGATTTGAATGGGGAAATATTTGATACGTTATATCTAAAATTATCTCTAGAGAAAGACCAGACTTAATTGATTATTGTTGTGCATTAAATTCCAAGACAGCGTTGTTCAAAACCCACATTTGTCATGAATAGGACTGGACTCGGAAGTAGGTACAGTACAACCCCATGTACATTTTGCACACAACAAACATTGCAAATTTCCATGGTAACTGTCATTTTTGACATTCCTTCAGTAGCTCTCTTGTAATTTCAGACTTTGCCCTTTCAAAGAAGAAAAAACAACAACAACAAGTATAGTACTAATATAAAATGGACTAAAATAAGATTGGGTGGCACAGTGGAGGCAAGCTGCACAGAAAAGTATTTAAGCTTCCAGTGTACCCTTCATTGCGTGACAAGCAACAAACCAAACAGACTTGGTCACATTTCTGCCGAGGTAAAATTAAGCCCTTGTAGAAAGGCCACAAAAAGAACTGTAAGAAACAAAACTTGCATTTACCCGTTGTTTTAAACTTGTCATCCTTGTTAGCTGTAGCAATCACTTATTCAACAAGAGACAAGAAGAAACAAGAGGCATTAAGGGTGTCCCAACTCTAATCAATGGGCTTTGTACCTGTCAGTAACAGTCTTGCACTCTCCACTGCAGCCCACTCCACCCAGCCTATTCATACATGGCCCCCTCCCTCACTATAAAGCATAAAGGAGAGCTCAAGGTTTGTCCTTTCCCACCTGCGCCTATATTTAGGTGTATAGCAGGCTCCACATCCCACTGCTCAGCTTGGAACAACGGCTAATATGGAGGAGACCTGTCAGCTTGGATCAGATCACTGTGGGCACTCATTACTGCCGAGTCCATTACACGGGAAATGGAGAGACCAATCAATGGCAGAAGAACTAAATACTTTGAAGAATCAGCTCCTTTTTGGATGGGATCTTATTTGCCTCAAGTTGGAGTGCATTCAGGACTAACGCTGACAATTTTTGGAAGTGGGAAAATCTAGATTTGCATAGTGAATCCATACAGGAACCCATACGCACTGTATTGACTCTGGCATATGCCTATACAGCTGTCGAATCAGCAAATAAAATAAAGGCTGTGAACTGGGCCCCGCGCTGAAGAAACATCGTCCTCCCACACTGAGCAGAAATAGTGCAGTTCCTATAACAAAACATTGTTTGTGCTTTAACACTCTCACCATGTGTCACAATCTCTATTTTTGTTAGAGAGGCTTGTCTACCTATTTGTGCGGCGCACACAGCAGTGGTATATAAGGAAACATGCGGTGTGCGGCGCCTGCCTTCAGAGCAGAAGTCAGGTACAGGCTCGACGCGGCTCCTGGCCTTTTGAACCAGTCATCTGCTGAAGGAGAACCAACACTCTCTGATGAGGAAGAGCCAAAAGTCTGTAAAGTCAGAGACACAACAAAGGAAATGTTCGGCACAAGAAACTTGCTACAAAGGCAACTTGAGTGGTGCAGTATCAGACACTTAATCAGATCATTTTAAGATGTAGTAGCAGCAGAAACACTTTGTTCAACAGTACATAGGAAACTTCAAATAAGACACACAATTAATACATGTTTTATTGTGATTATTATTATCAGTCAAATCAAATCTGAAAATAGCGTTAAGTGGAAAAATGCAATTATGAGTTCTGTCCCACACAACCTAAATTGAAGTTTACAGTACTGTAATACAGTTATACACGATAATACGTCTTTTCAATTATCTGGTAATTGAAATGATTCCATTATTATAACATGCCTGAACATAGAATCTGGGCTGTGCTGCCTCCCAGTGAGTGACCAAATGCAAGGTGTCCTTCATATACAATATCTGCACATATCATCTGAAGAAATATTGGTGTGTTTTTTTCCCTCTAACAAAAGCTGAATTATTAACAATGCAGTCACACAGTCCAAGTATTCTGGGGTGAAACTGTGCCACAGTTGTCTTTAGCCCAGGGGCCTAGAAATGTAATAAAATACAACTCCATTCAACCCAGGGTGACTTTACAGAAACTGGCTGGGTATGATTTGGATTATATCATAATTGAGCTTCCCTTGTCTTTAGTCTTTTAATTTCCAAACAGTGTAGAGGCGTGTAAAATGATTTACTATGAGCAGGCAATAGAAGTTTGGTCTCATCATGGATAATAAACTTACTATAGATCAGTTATGAACTTGAGTACTTGTGGTAAGGTTGTCAAAGAAAACATCGATACCCAGATACTATTTTTATTATTGGTGTATTGAAATTAAAGCGAAATAAAAGATGTAAGGTAACGTTCACCTTTATTGACTGCAATTTTATATAATTGTAATAATGCTAATCTCATATTCAGGTTAGCACATACACATAAATTAAGCAGCTAAATATAATAATTTGTCTGGCAACTAAACTTAGAAATCCAAGTCGGATAATGTTTTCCTCACTGCTATGACACTGAATGAACTTCAAAGTTTATGTTTCTTTCAGAGCAACACAAAAGCACAAAGGACTTTAAAAGGCCGTGGAGCATAGCAGCCGGTGCAATTGGCACCTCTGTCACCGAGCAGCTCCTCTCATGGCCCGAGGCAGCCGCATAACCACCTCTCTGCCACATCTTATTTCAGCACTGCCGCTATGGACAGCTCCTCTTCCACTGTACTTGTCTGCTAAAGCTTGGGAAAGAGAGATGAGCTCTTAATGCATCTGTTACTAAAGAGTAAACAGCCTTTACCTACAGTTAGCTCTCCTCACTTTTATGCCTTTTGTACACTCTCCAGCCGCACAGCCAGAGGGTCACATGGCATTGAAACTCCTGACAATTAGCTGGGAAGAGGAACAGAGCCTAATTTGATATAAACACTGAGGTAAAGTGTGTGGAACTAGAAAGGGAACTTAAGAGAAGAGCAAAGCGGTAATAAAAAAAATAAAAAAATAAAAACTCAAACGCAGCGAGGGTTTAAGCTATTGATCATTTCACACCTTAGTGAAAACCAACACGCTATCATTCAACTATCTTTAATTGGAGAGGCAACACATCCTGCTGCGCGAGGAGGCAACAAATTAGCAGACTTTTTATGCTAAAATGAATTAATCCTGAGTATTATGACTTATAATTACTGATTGAAAATTATATATAAAAAAGAAAATTATATTATGTAACATAATAAAAACACATAATAATAACATTGTATAGAAAATACAACGCATTTCTCCATGTAAAACATAGTGAATGCCTAGAACTGTGTACTAGCTCCCCCCAGTGATCAATGACTGTCTGACATCTTTATAAATAATAAATAGCACAAAGAACAGGAAGGAAAAGTCACTTAGGTGCAGATGTATTTATATGGTATGCACATACTACTGTTAGTACTGCTACATAAGTCAATACAAATTCACTCTTCTTCTAAGGACTTCTTCTTGGATTAATTAAAAAGGTTGCATATAGATTGATCAGAACATGTGATTAACAAGTATCCCTAATAAACACCTAAACTGTTGTGGTACACAAGCTCCTCTGGAGTTCAATTATGTGCTGTCAGTTAATAAGTTAATGTCAATTTAATCCAATTTTTTTTCTCTTTTGGGCTTGTCCTTGTTGTTTTTGTTGTTGGTACTAGTACAGAAATAGTGTAGTTCTATTTTAGACCTAGTTTTGCTCTAATTTAGACCTTGAATAGTCCTGTTATAGACTTATTGTAGACCTGGTGGTTAGGGCAGCACGATTTGGGACAAATGTCTGATTGTGATTTTTCTATCTAGAATTGCAATTAGAAATCACATTTTGTTTCAGAACAAGTTTGAACGGATTTAAACTACAGGTTTACAAGTTTTTATGCAGAAAAAGACAGAACATGAAGGAAATAATAGTTAAAAATTGTAGCTTTTGCAATTTGCTAATTGCGATTCGATTGTGATTACTGTAATATTGCAGCCGCACTGATGGTACTCAGAAGTGGAAATATTTTCTTTGGCCGTACTTAGTGTGAAAAGTTTGAGAAACCCCTGCAGTAAAAAAAAAAGAAAAAAAATCATGGGCATGGTAAGTAACTCCCTGCAGCTGTGCCCTCTTACACTTGGACCCGCACGTGAGAGAATGTACGAACAAATCGTCAACACCCCTGTTTAGTAACTGTTCATTATCCATCAAATTCCCTTCCCTGGCCAAACAGCCAAGTCGAAAGCGCTTCACGTAGCCTCTTAAATCACACAAAGCCAGACGTAGTAGCACCATTATCCCTGTTATTTGGCTATAAGCGTTCCCTGGGGATTCTCTCAGGCATACAAACAGCGGCATATGGGCTCAGTGATAAAGTGATGTGTGAATGTAATCGTCAACACCTGCGCCGTAGTCGGAGCTGTACAACTGTTTCAATGGCCCGGCAATGTAGAAGATAAAAGATGTTAAGGCTGGAGCACCTAGATTATGGACCCACTCTAATCATTTACAATGCACCTGTCGCGTGTATATGATGGCGATGGCTCTATTTCATCATGTTGTGTTAATCTGCGCATTCACAACTGCCCGATCAATTAACGGAAGACAACTGTGTTCGATGAATGCTTTTCTTTGTAAAAGTTCCAAAAGATGTACTGTGGTTATCAGTTTTTCTTACTATTTGTGTCGCTGTGTTTTATGTTTTAAGTTCTACTCTGACAATGTTCAAATCCAGGCTCAAAAAGGTTGTTCAGCTGTGCACAACTTTAAGGATTTTATCTTCACTCCTCTTTTTCTAATGTAATATTTAATGATCATTTTTTATGTTTTTTTTGATGATTTAACTTGACTTGCCTGTAATTATTGTAGAGCTGCAACAAACTATTATTTTGCTCATCACTTAATCTAGCAATTATTTTACAATTACTCAATTAGTTGTTTATATTGTGAAAGGCCGGTAAATTCTATCTTTTTTAAACCCGTATTGACTCAGATAAAGCTAAAGTGAAGCCGTTTAGGGACATTTTGATATATATATATCAAAATGTTTGCAGACAAAACAGGTTTATCATCAAAAACACTGTAAAGCACTGTTTTACGGTGCTTTTGTTTTTTTTATTTTTAATGAATTTGCAAATAATTATTCAAACAACCTTCTTCCACATTGTCGTTATGGGGTTCTGTTTATAGAATTTTAGGCAAATAAATTAATTTGATACATTTTGTAATAAGGCTGTAACAAACTGGAAAAAGTGAATACTTTCCAGATGCACTGTACATGTTTCCTGTGTCATTTGGGTATAATTCTTGCTTTGTCTGAGCCAAAAAAACAAGTCCAGATAATGATGATTTGATCACTAAATGAATTGACGATTATCCCAATAAATAGTTTGATAAATTGATTAACTTGTTGCAGCCCTAAATGATTGTATTTTACTTTTATTCTACCCTTTTTGATCATTAATGCACTTTAAATTATTTTACTGTCACTACACATTGTACACTACAGAAAGCAAAACTGAAGCTGTTGGCTAGAAACGACCCACAGCAAACACATACAGTTGTGACACTAACCTCAATTATAAAATCCACTAAAATCCGCACACACAACACATTATTGTGACTAAATCCAGACCAAACAATAGCTGCCGGTCACAGTCATTACAGTTTCCCCTGCGGCATTACTTACTGCTACTACATAATCGCCCCGTATTTAAACATGACTTATGAAACATGTCATCAAGTCAAATAAATACATCAAGTCTGGATTTTAAAATGAGTTGGCATTCACAGAGCGTTGAATGTATCTGCCGGTTTAGGAACAAGCTGTTTCCTCTGTACTGCGGTGCCATCTGCCGCCATCTCAATCATCGTCATCACATTCTGCCCCTGTCTCGACCGGCCCGGCTCAGGGGAGGTCCGTGTCCTAAACAACTGCTCTAAATCACAGGGTAAGGTTTTTGTACTTCATCAATTCAGCGCAGCGCACATAAAGGTCGTCAATAAAGCCAGAGAACACGCCTCTTTCTCTCTTTGGCGGCGATGAGAGGCTGAGGAGGTTTAAAGCGAGGCAGAGGACACTTCTTCACTGTCGGGGCACAACACAAATGTAATTAACAAGTGAGAAAGTCTTTAATCAAACTCATTATAAGGCTTTTACAGAGAGAGGATTTTGGAGGGGTGACTATTAATCCAGTATTGTCTAATCAAGATTGAACACACACACACACACTGTTAGAAAGTAGCATCGTCCTCGACACTAGGGAGTCGCTCCGGGGTCAAAAAGTAGTGGTCTCAGTGGTCATTTAAGGACAAGGAAGAAAAATAAACCACATATAGTCTTTTATTTCTATGTCTATATGTGTTAGAGGTGGGCAATATACCAAAAATGTGATAATATTGTGAATGATGTTCTGAAGCTATGCAATTTTTGAAGGAAAAAATCCAATAAAAGGGATGATGAAAAATACAAATGAAAAAAGTTATGTTGTAAACTTTCAAAGAAAGGAACGTCCTTGGCAACGCCGTCATGAGGTTATATGTCTGCACTTTAAATATTCTTTTTTATTTTTTTATTTTATTGATACATTTTGCAGGCATTTAACATTTTTGTGATGATTACTAACTAATACGTTTCAAGAATTCTGTTGGATTGACACAATTTCATTGACTTTTGTAATTGGGATACTACAACAACAAAATCAAGATATTCATCATTCTAATATTTTAGTCAATATTTCCCATCCCAAATATCAATCCTTTTTAAGTTCTAATACTTTATATCAAAGAAAATCATAAAGCAGAATTTTTTTTTACACCTCAAGCTCACGTCAAAAATCGTTCTGACAATTTTTTAAAGAAAACATGTCATTATACACAATTGAATACATGTCACTTAAAAGTACTTCAGCAATATATACTGCAAGAATGATAACCCAAACTCACCTTTTCTATTATTCCTTCTTTTTGATTATTTGCCTTTTGTGCGGCTGTGTGTACCTCTCCACTTCTAATTACCTCCAGTGATCTGACATCGTCTGTCTGCATTCTGACATTTGCACTGAATTTAATAAGACTCCCACCAGCTGACCTGATTCTGAACAGAAAAGTAACCTGTGATACTTCATTTGGAACATCCAAACTCGCTCATATTATGCATAATTATATTTGTATACAGGTCGACCTTTGTGCTGTTTTAATCCGGCTGTAAAGTTTACCACATTCAATTATTTTTGCTTCTTTAAACCCTAAAAATAACTTTTCTCCTGCTCAACAGCATTATCACTTGTATCAAAGCTGTCATGCCTCCTGGGGAAAGCCGATTATGTGCACAAACACAACACAGACAAGCAGCAAATGGATGTTTCAGCCTCCAAACTCAAATCGGAAGAAAAATATATACCGTAGATTTTATCGGCGAAAGCGAGAGATCTAGTGCCCACATTGTGACTGCTCCCTCAGAGAAAATGATGGAGGAAGACAGCGCCAATAAAAGGCAGAACAGCTCAGCCCAGCAGGTCCTGTATTGCAGCACACAGGAGGTGGACAAGGAGCCAAGTGTCCACAGCCTGGTGCGAGAAACAAGTAACACTGCTCTGGGGTGAAGCGGACAAGCGGTCAAATGCCATTCTAATACAAAATATCAACGTTTCTTTAAGAATAATTAACTATATTCAAATCTGTTCATTTTAAAAGCTTTTTGTTTTTTCAGACACAATTCAAAATGTCAGGGTATTGCAAATGTCTGAAATGTTAAATTAAATTATAGGTATGAAATAAATTTCTTATTTTTTCCTCAGCAAGATCGAACTCAAGGGGCCAATATGCTATAGGTAAGGGACAAATGTTTCATTTTTGATGTCCAAAACAACCAAAACATGATCACATTTGGATCCTGTACCATTTACAAGGGCTTACAAAAAGAAAAAAAATACGTGTTATGTGGCATGTACTCATGTACCAGAGAATATCTGCCATTAGAAAGTACTTTGGTGCCCTTTGGTGAGAGCTTGATAAATGACGTTTGATTGAAAGATCTATTGAGAAAAAAATACCATCTTTATAAGGATAAGTTAAAAAGTGAATAAATGCTTGAAATAATTAATATTTCTTAAAATAAGACTAAAACAGAACAACCATATAGAATATTTCTTTTTACCTAAAATAAGAAAAAGAGAAGCATTTTCTAACTTTAAATTAGAAAAAAATGCTACTGCACTTGGAGTTAGAACAAAACTAGCTTGTTATAATAGTCCATCTATTTTTTCTTAATTTAATCCTGTTTTAATTTATTATCTTTGCTCGAGTTAAGGCCCGAAGTCACCCGCGACCCCGAAAGGGAACAAGCGGTAGAAAATGGATGGATGGATCTTCTGTTCGAGTGAGAAATCTCATCAGACTGTTTCTTATTACTTCATGAACCTCCGTAAAGAATACTAGAGTCACAGAGGCATTTTAAAACATGAACCGTCGAGAGATAAATCCTGAAAACTGTCACGGCGGACAAACTTTGCAAATGAGTAAAACATGAAAGGTGTTCATGAAGTCCGGCAGGTGCACATGGACAAGTGGATCCATCTTTACTGAGCTCGATCCCATCTGCTGATGCTGGCCCCCGGAGACAGACTTATTACCCCCTAGACTTTATGTGCACTCATCCAGAGTCTATGGAAGTACCTCATAAACTAAACAAAAGCCACAAGTTTACGAGGAAATTCAAAGGCAATATGGACTTCGAAGACCCCGTTATTTGGCTGCAAGTAATCAAACAACAACTTTATGATTCAGTGGGCTGAACAAAGATCATAATTAAACTCATAAAAGGATAAAGTGGCAGTGAGGGTGTTTTCTCTTAAGGATGGAGATAGCAATTAAAGAGATGATTGCAAAGAGATTGTGAAGGAATACTAAGGGGTATAATCGACGTGCCAGTCTCAACGAAATGCAGCAAGTAGCAACATTTCCATTCAAGTTGTGGTTTAATTATCTTATTTTGAGGCTAATAACACTTGAGGCTTTGTACATGCAAGGTCGCACACGACAGAGATGTTTTTGAGATGATCAAGTTCATACTTACGTGTCTATAGGCATAGATTGAAGCTTTATTATTCATCTCTTTTACAATTTGACATTTGATTGCAACTAATCATTTGTTGAGTGTTTCATAATGTGTTTGAGACATTAACACTGGAATATCACTTATATTACACAATAGCGTACTGTGTTGATTGTGGCTATAATATGGCCAAGTCTGTCTTGTGGAAGAGATTCTGAATCTCTAAAGAATTTCCTGGCGAAATAATGGTATAAACAAAAAGAAATCAAAAGTAACAAAGACTTTAATAAGCGTGTTGTTCCCACCCTTTTTGTCTCGTGTCCCTCCCCGCGTGCCCCGTGTATTGTGTACCAACGTGTCGTCAGTAATTATAAGTCTGCTAACTAGTATGTTGCCAATTGTAACTATAATATTACTTTAATGCGATTTATACAAAAGAGGTCCTATAGAAACATTTGAAATTATGTCAAATGTGCAACACAAACATTTTATAGTTACTGATCTGAAATACTGTTCAATTCCACCTTTATTTTGAATCTGAAATCTGTAGGGAATCTGTAGATGAAGAAAAGCTGCAATTGCCATCAGATTTGGGCCAAAAAATCATCCATTACACCTTTAAGTGTTTTAAGTCGACACAAGAAGGTTTATTCAAGCAGGTGAAAAATATGAGGTCCAGGGTTGAGGAGGACAAAGCTTTCATCCTCTATTCCGATTTAAAACTGGCTCAATACTGTCCTTGTGGCTGAAAACACTTATCTTTCACTATATACCTAATGGAGGAAAACGTATAATATGAAGATACGTTTATTTTAGGACCTCGGCTTACCTTTTTCCCTATAATTAGTACAACCCTCTCCAATTTTCTGAAGTTGTGGTACATTTGAGCAATTTCCAAAGCAAAATTGTATTCTCAGAAATGTTGAGTGCTCTGAAAAATAGAGTACAATTTTCCACGTCACCTAGATTAATTTAAGCTTAGTAGTGAAAGACTTAACAATAGTGCTGTAATAACATATGTTGTGAAATAGACAGTGACAGCTTGTACAGCCTCAGTTCTCCACCACGGCTCTCTCTCTGGAGCGCCGGGTTCTGTTTTCCAAATCGCTCGTGTCACGCTCGCATTCTGTCAAACTGATGCAGATTCGAGGCATCGAGGCTGCCACGAGAGCAAACCCCAGGACGCCCGCTGGATCAGGGGGAGCTGCTAAACCTTCAGCCCGCGCCTGTCAAAAGAGAGGAATGTGGCGGGTTTAGATATGATGCTAATGCTATTAAATGTGCCCATCGTTATCCTTATTAAGAGGCGAGGACCGAAGACTCACTTTATCCACCAAGAATTTGAAAGAAAAGTTCTGGCAAGGTTTTATCAGAAAAGGTAGAAGACAAACACTGTACTCGAGGGATTGTACGTTTGGAATAATAAAGCGCTCAAGTTGAAACAGCAATTAGTCTTCATAGTAATTAATAGGGATGTTATGTTAATTTTACTCAATTAATCAATAATCATGATTATAAAAATGATCAATCGTTGGCAACAAACATTTGTAATTTCAGTTCAAACTGTACAAAAAAAATATTTGTATTATTTAGATGTATTTTATAATTCAAAAAGTAACACTAAAATAGTAATTACTGAAGTAAAAGTCAAAATACATCTAAAGTACCATGACATTTGCATATTTTTTTAGAATATATGTAATCAGAGAGATTACTTTCAAATTGTATCTTAGCTTTAGGTGCACAAAATCTACCTGATTGAATACATCAGCATAATTGAATTAAAAGATTGCATAATTTTTCACAATGATATTATCACAATACCAACATTTAAACTTGTATTTTGATTCAAGAAAAATGCTCAATACCAGTTTTGATATCACAACAATATACTAATAATATATTGTACTTTTATGAGACAATATGTAATGTTCTATGCAAAATAATAGTAGTTTTCCAAATATTACCATGTGGTCTTATACCATTATAAACTTGGTATTTTTTCAGTATCGATAATGGTTTACATTAATATCCACATTTGTTTATTTTGACATCCCTTTCACAGTGGAATGCTTAGTCACAAATGAGTACAACTGAAATGTAGGAAAAGTGCAATTTGTTCAAAAAGGTGTTTCAAGTCAATTTAAACACTCCTGTTTATTTTGGATCACGATGAATTCCTCTATTTATGGTAATCCTATTCATATTACGGAAATGCAAAATCCACACTCTGTATTGACTTAAATGCGTTGAAATTCCTGCCATTGCTGTTTTCGAACTTTGTCATGCTGAGTTTATAGAATATGAAATATGCATCGACGTAAAAAAGCTGATGATGCATTATGTGGCTGGGGAAGGATGCACTTAGAGGACGACCACTGCTTAACCACAATTATTATCGAGGTGCATTAAGGTTTTGCAGCCCATAGTTTTATAAAATGATGAAGAAGAAAGCTTGCATTTTTACATCAACAAGAGATAGTGTTGTTCCATCTTGTGATGATGTCGGACGTCATCTGCCAAACCCACTAATCATGATAAACGTGTCTGCGCCTGCTCATCTCATAGTGCTTTGCCTGAAATGTAGAGTTGTCCAAAGTATTGAAACTTAGACACTAATTGATTCTAAAACCAGTATCAAAACTATGAGGATTTAAAATGATCTTGATCAGAACCAAAAGACCACATGGTAATATTAATAAAAAATATTTTTTTCTACAATTTAATAATAATAATAGTGTTTATTAGGGCTGTGCGCAATATATCATAACATGTATAAAATCAAAAATGGCATGCATTAAAGAAAAACAATTTAAATCTACTAAAGGATAAAAAGAAAGATAGGCTTACTACACAAAATGAAAAGTTAAATTTACATGATTTAGTGCAGAAACTGAAGAGTGCAGTGAGTGATTGATTCAATTATAGTTAAAGTTACAAGTGTTAAGAAGTGTTCATGAGTCCAACGGCAGAGAAAATAAACTGTTGCGGGAGGTTCTGGTCCGGTTGGACCGGAGCCTCCTGCCTGAGGGGAGTGGCCTCCTGCCTGAGGGGAGTGGCCTCCTGCCTGAGGGGAGTGGCTCAAATAGTCCGTGTCCAGGGTGAGAAGGGTCGGCTGTGATCCGACCTGCTCGTCCCAGAGCCCTGAAGACGTACAGGTCCTGCAAAGATGGAAGTCTGCAGCCGATCACCTTCTCAGCAGAACGCACAATGCGCTGTAGTCTCTGTTTGTCCCTGGCTGTGGCTCCAGCGTACCACATGATGATGGAGGAGGTGAGGATGGACTCAATGATGGCCGTGTAGAACTGCACCATCATCTCCGCTGGCAGCTCCCACTTGAGGTCCTGGGTGATGGTGGTGCCGAGAAGCGGAATGAGTCTAAAGTGGTGTTGGGTCTGTGATGGTGCGTGGGGGGCTGGGGGGCTGTGACATTCCTGAAGTCCACGATCATATCCACTGGGTATTGAACTCCAGGTTGTTACCACTGCACCAGGACACCAGCCGGTCCACCTCCCTCCTGTAGACAGACTCATCCCCGTCTGAGATGAGCCCATTGAGGGTGGCTTCCTTTGGCTGCCTTAACTGCCTCAGTTTTGGTGTGAACCAGGGTTTGTCATTGTTGAAGGTGACTTTGGTGTGTGATGGAATAATGCTGTCCTCACAGAATCAAATGTATGACGTCAGAGTGTCCGTGTAGTCATCCAGATTATCTGAAAACCTCCCAGTCTGTAATGTCCAAACAGGCACATATCTCCTCCACTGCCTCATTGGTCCACATCTTAAATGTCCTCACCCCAGGTTTGGAGAGCTTCAGCCTCTGTCTGTACGTGGGGATTAGGTGAACCATGGCGTGATCTGAAGAACCCACAGCAGCTCGGGCCAAGGTGCAAAATGCGTTGCTGGTTGTTGTGTAACAGTGATCCAGCATGTTCCGCTCTCTGATTGGGACTTTAATAAATTGTCTGTACTTTGGTAATACATGGCTGAGATTCCCCTTGTTAAAATCGCCCAGGATAATACACGAGGAGTCCGGGAAGCTCCGCTCCACACTCAGAGCCTGGCCCGGGAGCTGAGCCTTCCCTCGGACACGTAAGACCTGAGAGAGGCTGAAACCTGCAGAGTGGCATTAAAGGGAGGTTCCCTGTAGATTATTATCGAATTAATCAAAACTTACTTTTTAATACTAATGTTTCTATTTACAAAGTTGAGCCCAGGCATAGCCTGTGTTCAATTCAAATGTGTAATTAATTGCTTTGATATTTTTGTTTATTAAACGACACAAAATGATTCTGGTTTAGACCGAGTACTCCCCTTTCAGAAAAGGAGTGGTTATTAATGTTTTGCTGAACAAGCTTCAGATGGTGCCCCTTTTAAATATAAATATGAACATTAACTACCTAAAATTCTACAGTGATGTCCACAATGCAATGGCTAGTCCCAGAGAATATATGTTACATAAAGGCACAACTATGTTCCTTATACAAACAAGACAAAATGTTCCACTGTGTAGGGTACACAGTGGAACATTACAACACAAGCAAGTAGCTGACCCCTCAACTACCACTGGAAAAGTTACATAGTGCACCTTTAAAACAGAACATTAACACATTCTTCTGAGAAAATAAGCAATGATTATTATGTAGAATTGCAAAATTAATCACAATCAAATTGACTTCACAATTTAAATGGACACAATTAGGCTGCATTCTTTAATGCACAATAATTTCCTCCACAAACAACATAGCCTCTTAATATGCATAAAATAACTGCTAACCATGACATTTAAATCCTCTACAAAGATGAACTGAAATATATATGATTAGTTTATCAATTCATAGGCCTATTTCAGTGTTTCAGTCATTTCTCCTCTCTCTTGAATACAATTCATTGCAAATCTATCCACAATCACAAAACTTCAATACGGCAGAGAAATTGCAATAGCCCTAACCTATACCTTTTTGTTTTGGTCATAATTTTACAGCTATAGTCAGTTTATCTCACTGTAGATATTCCAACAAATGCAGGTACATGTCATTAGCATTCTAACTTCACATCTCAGCAATAAGTCTTTCCACAAAAATGACAGCAAACGTCCCGAAATTAGACAGCGCCCATTCAAGCCCGAGACAGTTTGGAAGGTAAAAGAACAAGCAACTCTGACACTTGTTGGGAAATGCCGGTAATTTCTCCCGTCAAGCTCTCACTAAGCAACATGCAATGATTAGACGTGCATTATATAAAACTATGAAAAAGTTACACTGTTTTTTTCAACTTTAAATCATGGCTAACCTTCCAGATCCTCTCCACTCGGGACAGCTTGCGTGTGTTCATTCTCGGCAGCTGCGTCCAGGTCAGAGAGAGCTGAGTGAGGAGCTGAGGAAGGCTGAGTGAAGTGGAGTCGTAAACCATAGACACACCTCGCCGCAATAACACCAGAGTCAGCAAATCTGGATCAACTTCCACTCCGCGCGCATTAAGTTAAGTTCAGAGTGGTAAGAGGGAGAGGGCCTGTTTTGGAGTACTTACGTTTACATCATACGTACAGTAAATATCTTCGCTACAGGAGGATTTATTGTCAACTATTTTAATGTTTGTGTTGAACTCTCACACATGGAGTGGTACAGCAAATACAACTAGAAAATTTGCAATGGCTGAAGCCATTGCTAGAGTGTCTGCGTCTCTTCCTCTCTCCCCCTCCCTCTCCCCAACCTCCCCCTCCCGTGTGTGTAGGTGTGTATGTCTCTCTCCCTCTCTCTCACTCCCTCTCTCCCTCCCTCTCCCTCTCTTTCTCCCTCTCTCCCTCTCTCCCTCTCCCCCCCTCTCTCTCTCTCTCTCGCTCGACTGGCTCCGTCACAAAAGCCTAAAGAATAAAGTCTAAAGAATTCTGCAGACACTCATAATGCCTAAATTCATTTAAATGGGTAAAAAGTACTAATACTTTTGAAAATTCTGCAAAAAGTACAAGTTGTTCAAATGTCAAATGTAATAGCGCACGTACTACTGTGAAAGCGATCGTAATGTGGTATAACATGTTGAAATCGGTTGAAGCATTAAGGAGTTGAAACTGGCTAAATGGAAAATCATGGAAAATATAATAATAATAATTAAAAATGCGTGACATCACTCAAAATACACAAACATATAGACCTGCGTGACATCACGCAGACACTCAATCATGTAAAAAGGACAGATCATGGCATTTTTGAAACTATGATTTATCAGAAGGCAAAATACCTGATTACATTGACACAAGTTTGTTAAAAAATAATAAATAAATGGAGGCAAAATTGAAGAGGAACAGGATGTGATTTCAATGGTGAAACAAGGATCAACTACAAGATATTAAATAAATATAAGAAAAAGGTGATGAAAACCACTCAGAGACATGTGTGAGATCAGAGCCTTGTTTGAAGGCAAAATCATGATTATTAGGTTTTATAGGACCAGCCCATGCTGCCTGGTGATCGAGTGGTTAAAGTGGCAGCACATTTGTCAGGCTCCATGTGCTGCCAGCTGCATCGTTGTGAGTTCAAACTCCAGTGCTGACAATTTGCTGCATGTCCTCCCTATTCTCATCCACATTTCATGCTAAACTGTTTATTTATTTATTGGATTCCCATTAGTTTTTACTTAAGTAAAGACTATTCTTCCTGGGATCCAAAGCTGTTCTGTCTAACAAAGCCTTCGGGCCAGAAAAGAGAAATGTTCAGCTCTCAGGAGTTTTAAATTGTATCTACAAACACATCAGATGCTTTCCCACAACTTATACTTTTATACTTTTATACTAACTTATTTTTATCTTTATTATTTTTCCCCTCCATCCCTTGTTGGGAAATGGGAGGTTTTGTCTATAGGAGTTTTTGTTTATAAGAGATCTTCTACTGAGAGTGTTTTTCAGACTTCCTATAAGTGATCTGTTCTTTTCTTCTGTATCTACCTCTGTATCTACCTGCGTTGCATCAATGAAATGTCCTCATGTTGGACAATAAAGGAATATATTATCTTATCTTATCTTATCTTATCTTATACTTTCTGTAAATCTCAAATACATTTTTTAGAAAAGAAAATAGTATGTTGTCTATGTTTGTAACAGAAATACTAACTAACTGACATTTGTACACTGATTTAGCATTTGAATCTGCATTAATGTCCATTCTGGAATTTAGACATATTTTATGAGAGGACATTTTAAAGTTTATTTTTGGTGTATATGCTACACCAAAAATACTGGTTCATAAGCGTTTTTATAACTGCATGGGAATTTAAGGTGTTCCTTGGTCAACATCTAGTAAAGAGGTAGGCAGAGTAAGGCCTGCGGACCACACCTAGACTAATTAATGTTTCCATCCGGCCCACAGGCCCACACCAGCTATTAATAAGTAGTATTAAGATTGATAATTCCTCCAAAGCTCTGCCACAGCCGCCCCACTGCAAAATCAGCAGGCATCAGCGTAACAGACACAGATCAATGTGTGCACCAGCCTCGTGGTCTGCACTCAGCTCACAGCCGCACACTACACTTCGTCTCTCCTCTCCACCTCCCTCAGAGCACACCTCATCAAGCAAACTCCGCTCTTGTTTGTGATTTCAACACTTAACACTTGTAATACGACACCGCTACATCTCTTTTTCTTCACTCACCCTGCATTGCTCTCAGCCTGTAGCTAGTTTGATACTATTAAATTCCCTTGTCTGCTACTATATATAAATAAAATAGTAGCGGTCTAAAAAGGTCCGGCCCTTTAACATGCAGATATCCAAATGTGGCCCTCAGGAGAAAATAATTGCACTCTTGATCTCGGCGAAAGGGTCCAGAAAAGGTTGGTGGCTGAGTTGTGGCTTAAATAGCAAAAATACACTATTTGATATCCAGTTGTTACAATATCCAGGTCGAAAAGGGATCTCAATTGTTGACTGATGTGTTTACAATACAGACTGATTAGAATAACACCAAAACATCCCCGTATGTAACTTCTTGGACGGCATACAATTAAATTAATGTTAGAAAAAAAGAATAATGATACTGTTGCAACCAAAGGACAGCAGGTGGTGCAAATTTCACAAAAATAGTCTTCCTTAACACCTTTAAATCACAATAATAAGAATAGTAACAATAATATTTTGAACAGACTAGGTAATGTCATGATATACACATTCATAAAATCCAACCAGATTTCTATATTTTGCTTTTGCTCTAAATGTTTGTATGATCGTTTTATTTTTCCAGCTGAAACTCTGCCTGCTTTCTCAATGTCATCCAATAGACCGCGGGATGTCTCTGAGAACATGACCCGGGCTGCCACACTGTTGACCTTATACTGGGGGTCATCGTGCTTTTACCATGTGCCCATTTGAAAGTGTTAGACAGATGTTTTATAGCTGCTTTGCTCGTGAAATTCAACCCTTGGTGCAGTGTCTTAAAAGCACTTACATAAGCAACTGGCCACCTCAGCGTTAGGCCACATTATAGTGCTTTTGCTTGTTTATCTTGCTGCAAATACCTGACAATGGCACATTTCTTGATTGATAAAAGTACTTTGGATATAGTATGTAGATGGCAAAAGGGTGGAATTTCCTCAGGTCAGCGAAGGTCACAGGTGGTCAAGAAGCTCGGACCATGGGAAAGGAATACCTGTAAGTGTCAGTGTGATGGGATCAAATGAACAATGCCGTCACATTATGGGCTTGTTAAACAACACCTTCACTTGTGAATAATTGATGTCCAGTGGCACTAAAGGTAAGAAAGCCTATTTGTTGTGAGTGATATTTTGCTGCAAGTTTATATGAGCTTAAATTAATTACTTATTACTGTATATATACTGTATATTCAGACAAAAGTAAATAACTGCATTTGAATAAATAAAAAAGTATAGTACAAGAATTTCAGTCAAATAGATACATTACAAAACTTAAAAGTGCATTACCGGTACATAACTTTTCTGGTGCAGGTTCTGCCAACTGCTTGTCTCCATGGAGATGTTATTGCTTTGCCTAAATGGTCCGCAGTATGGAATTAAACGTCTAAACATCTATCTTGTATTTATATATTTACAGGATTGTATTGATTGATCCAAAATACCTTAAGAAACATGTATTCTTACAGTGAGATGTATTATTTGTGATAAATCTTACAGACATTTCACATTTGTTGGATAATTAAACCTCAACTATTATGTATAAATACACATTTCTGTTGGATATAATATTGTCTGAATATTGTTGTCGGGATGCTCACAAAAAAAAAATAATGAAGGTATTCATTTGTGCCCACAGGTTGACATCATTCTTAACAATCTTACAAAAAAATAATTCAATAGTGTAATTATTAAATAGCATCATGGTAGCATACACATTTAGCATACAATTCAAAACTTTGTAGTGAGCAGCTTTCTTTTTGAGACAGGGTAATCCAAGGTAGGTTGAAGATAACTTAAATATTCAGCGATTCAGTAATAGGACTTTTAGGTCACTTTTTAAATAGAAGCTGTTATAGTTTTCCGGAATGACATGCAACTTTCTCAGAACCAATCTGATAATCACATGTGAGTATTTCCACAATGCACCGCCAACATCAGCCAACATCAATCACCAAGAGTTCATCTTTTCTTCTCGGTCCTACGATCTGACAAGTTGCCAGCTACACCGCACTGCATCGCTCACTTTACCCATTCATTTCTTCCACCTGCGCCATGCACAACCAAACAATCATTATCTCACCACCTAAAATCTCTGTTCTCATCGCAGAAGACAGCACCACAATGTTAGGAAAAGCAATTTTCTTTTTCCTGGCCTGTCTGAGTTGTGGATCTTTTTCAAAAGCCACCAATCACACACAGTTATTGTGAAAAAAAATCACGATTTAACAATTATTCACAATTATTGGTACTGTGACCGAACAACAGTGAAATCTTCAAATTTCTTTCATTCCCGTGGTCTGACATGTTACTGTTCCTCAAATTTGTCACCGGCTTTTAGAAATTTTACTTTCTGTAAAAAGTTAAAAGTGACAAAAACATTACATTTGATCTATTTTTGGCTATAAATTGAACAGAAAATACACAATTTTGCTTCTAAAATTGCCAGGATTATTATTGTTTGGTTCGTACGATTTTACTGTGACCTAAATAATCACGATTATCGATTAACCTGATAATCTTGACATCCCCAATCACACACAAGAAAAGCTAATTCATTACCCTGAAAGACAGTAAAAATATAAGCCTGTGATATCCGCAATCACACACACTTTGAACATGGCCTACCAGGTAACAAGCTTCAAAACAACCCACCTTCATAGCAGAAAACTTTTTTTCTCTCCTTGCTTCCCGTCGCTTCTTGCCGAGACTACAAAGAAAGTGCGCACAAAGGTCTAGGCTGGGGATGCAACGTGAAAACCTAACTCATCCATAATGCATCAGAAGACTAAACCAGAGCCTGGGGACACGCAGCAGAAAGAGGAGGCAGAGGGCCCAGACGTGCCACCGTTTTGTGGGTGAAGGGAAAAGCTAATACTCCTTGGTCATGGGTGACATTTGGAGCTTGTTGTGGCATTTGGGTGATTCAATTTGGCTTTTTCAAATGACTATTTCAACATGGCAAGCTACACCTGTTGGCTGCTCCGGTGCCTGAGTCGTCACTTGGTGAAAGTGGTGAGGATCAGGAACAATCTCCATAACATCACATTTTTATCAACTTGCATTTACAAAAATGTAAATAAATATGTTCAGAAAAAGATCTCATATTACCACAACAGAAGAACCTGGGCTTCACTAGACACTCAAGTTGTTTTACATTTTATTCATTCAATTCTCGGTCACTTCAAGGCTTATTTCTATGCCAAATATATTTGAAGATTGACAACCATTCACACATTGTATTACAGAAAAGAAGCAATTACTATTTTAAAATTAGAAATGATCTTGATTTGCCGTCTTTATCATGTACTTGTAAAAGGCTCTGATGACTAACCCAAGAAAGGAGACTGTGTCATTCTAAACTATGGTTGCCCTTGACAACCTCTTGACTGATGAGTTCAACATTTCTAGTGCATGTGCCTCTGTGGTGCTTTTCTGCTCCACTAGAGCATAACAGTGCGTAAAACCATAAGTGTTTGTCTACAGAGACTTTTATTCAAACCTTCTCAATGAAATCATATGAGAAAAATCAGTAACGTTATTTAACAGATTTGATTGCATTAGTGAACCGCCGGTGACTGAGGTGTCTTTGTAGTCTAGCTTCAGTTATTTTGCTATATGTCAGGATCTATTTCACCTTGGTGCTCAATGGTTTGATATAGTAGTGGTAACTATGTGCACTTAATGCCCCATTGTGTAACATTCCATGTCAAGATACAGATTAAAATGAATGAAACACAAAAAATAAAATCGAGTCAATATTCAAATATCTAATGCGATATTTGAATACCTTCAAAACCACATTCTCAATAGTATCTACATTTCAAATATAGTACCTACTTTTACAATAAAAACACTCACACACACATAGTGATACTGACGAAGTGTCAGAAATTATTATTATCTACTGTCAGAAATGTCACAGAGTGGTAGCTTTAAGTACGCTTTTTATAAATATCCTTTTTGTGTTCTCTTATTCTCTCTCCTCCTTTCTCTATTGTGATTTGTGATAAGTCGACTAGTCACTCAGACCCTTAGTGCATGTACTTGAGGGAGGTCAAGTTATTCCCGAAAAACTATTCACTGTCAATATGATTCCTTCAGTCTAATTTCAAATCACAATTAAAGTATGCCAGAAACATGATGGTAGTGTGATGGAGATTAAAACGATTCATTGTTAAAAAAAAAAAAAAATCAAAACAAGATTTATCCCAATAAATAAATAATAATTAATTCAACATTAGTCAATAATAGCAAGACTACTTGAATTCATTAACCTAACACAACCTACCTGTATATATATATATATATATATATATATATATATATATATATATATATATATATATATATATATATATATATATATATATATATATATATATATATATAAACAAAGGTATAACACTACATCACTTCTACTCCATCTACCTGTTGCTGCCTCGTGTTTGCCCTTCTCTAACACAGCCTGTTGACTTTGCAGCTCTACCTCTCACATCTGCTACTTGTACCGGTCACCGATGGTGACGGTGGGAGAGAGAAGAGAGAGGGGCGTGTCCCGGCTGTATCATGACAGAGTCGATAACAGAACCTGCCCCAAGTGACATAACGGATTACTTCCGCCTGCAATCACACACAAAAACACAGGCCCGGTGGCAGCTCCGCTCTGCTGGGCTAATGCAGGACGACACGAGCACACCGGCCGATATCCTGCACTAATTCCAGATTATGATCAACAACGTCTTACAGTTATGATCACTAGGATTTAAGAGTGAAAACCTCATATATATATATATATATATATATATATATATATATATATGTATATATATATATATATTTACTGTATTTATATTTATAAAACCCTGTGCATTTAGGTCATGCACAGGGTTTTCTTCAATATGCCTTGAAGACTATTGACGCCAAATGCGTTGGCGTCAAAAAAAGCAAAGCTAAAAGAGAGACACTTTCTTTTCTGTCCTGTCACATTTTGTTGGGTAATGACTAAACAGAAGCTACTGACAGGGAGGATTACGTAAACCTCTTTACATCCAATCAGACACATGTTCCCTAATGTCCCAGACACACAATTCCTGCTTCCTGATCACTGTGCATTATCAAAAAAAGCAAAAATTAGGCAGATATTGGAGAAGTATATCTGCTTCTGTGTCGTGGTTCAATAACTGAGTGACAGAAGGAAGTGGGCGGGGCTAACGGTTCAAGCTAAAACATGTTCCTGAATTATTATTATTATTATTATTATTATTATTTTATTATAATCAAAATTGTATAACATATAAAATAATGTAATTTTCCACTGAGAATCATTTGTACCTTTAATACTAAAACTTGAAGTAATCTTTCTACATCTATTTCTAACACTCTGAGCTTTTGTCCAGAGGAGGTAGTTTATTTTAAGTATGAAGCTAATCATATTGATTAATATTTCAATCATTTTTAGTTAATCAAGTAATAATCTGATGGCAAACAGTTAATACAGTAAACAATTGTCACATTCTTATAACACTATAGACCTGACATCTGCTTCAGGCCACCTCACACATTACTGACAGTTTCCCTCACACATCCTCCAACAGTGTCATCCTCTCACTGGGATCATTATGTTGCAATTAACCAATGTCTCTAATCCGTCTTGTGTTTTGTCAACTTAACTTTTCTCTTAGAACCACTTCAAGGAGCCACATCACAGAATACTCTTTCAGCTCACAGTAATCCTTTCTAAATTTAATGAGAAGTGACATTATCTGCCATTTTCTACCGATCTAGAATGATGCAAGCTGGTTTCTGTAACACAAAGCAACGGTACAGATGGGCTTTGTGGTAATATAACCATCCAGAGTACAAAAAAGTTAAGAGAAGACTTTTGACAAACTGTGGCCGCTAATGAATTGAGTGTACTTTTTGCAGCATTAACATGACAAACAACACAGGCACGCTTATAAAAAGATTGTTTCAAGTTATAAATAGAGCCAAGGATAAGGATAGGCTTAAAAGGCAATTATAAATAGCCTCATGCCGACACATAATCAGAAATATGCAAAAAAGTTCACGGAGAGAGCGAGTTAATCCTCCACAATGATTTAATATTTAATCTGCAAAATTTCCACCCTCAGATTAGATTTAGGGTTTATATGAAAAGGAAATTGCTGCAAATAAAACCGCTTCTTCTAAATGAGCTTAAAACTGCAAAGGCTAATGGCCTTCAGAAATGGATATTAAATGTTGGAATAATTTCCCATCATACTTTCATCATTTGCGTCAATCTGTGTTTACTCAGAGTATGGGTTATGCTTACAAATATGGCCTCTAAGAATTCTGATACTGTCACATACGAGAATACTAAAGTGATGTTTCACTCAGGTTAATGAATTCATGTAGTCTCGCCATTATTGACTAATGCAGAATTAATGAGCATGTTGTGATTAATCAGCTTGACTATTAATCGTCTTTATAGAGTCACACTATGAGGATAATGATACAGATTTTACAAGATGACTGTTATTGGTTACTTATTTTGGGGTAATAAATAATAAAATAATAAAATCACATCTAAGAGAGATGTTGCAGTACAATCCTATATGAATTAGGATTGTCAGACTTTGATAAACAGATATAATCAATGCTTCATTAAATATTAATTTGAACTGAATCAATACTAAAAAAAAAATCATAAATATAACAAATTGAGCCTTTTTTGAAATAGCTTTAGAACTGTTGAAATATAAGATAAGATAAGATAAGATAATCCTTTATTGTCCCAAATGGGGAAATTTCATTGGTGCAACGCAGGTAGATACAGAGGTAGATACAGAAGAAAAGAACAGATCACTTACACACATTACTGAATATGGTAATATTAAAGAAACTTCTATTATGTTGTGTTTGAAATTTCGTTACTCGATGCATTTTTGAGTAATCCTGCATTGTCCTGCAACTGAGGCTCAAGTGAAAATTCCGGTTTTCTTCTGAAGGCTTCTAAATGTCACATTAATGAAGAAAATCTGCTGCTTGTATCAGTGAAATGTCACTATGAAGAGGCTTATTTGCGGAGCTTATCAGTTCTGCACTTTAGAGCAGGAAGTGACCTTGTGTTTATTACGAAGCCATTTTAGATCAATTGTGTGGTTTACAATGAACAAATTGTAGAATTATGATCTACTATTATACTCCATTTAAAGGAATAAAGTGTCTCCTTTAAATCATAGAGTAGCTCACAGAGAAAGACGGGAGCTTCACTAAGCAGAGTGGCAGGTTGATGACAGGTTGAGGCGCCGGTGAGGGGAGCGGATGATCGATGCTGCGGCGACACAATGCACGGAGGATAAATGACCTGTAGAGACGGCCTGTGGGGAACCGACGTCACACGGACACGTTGAAAAACAACAGGTCGATACAGACTGGGGGCCATAAGCAGCTTTCAATTCAACACAATGTTCATTAATAAGCAGGTCCCGTGACATCCAACGCCACATGTTGCCTGACGCATATAGTCACGCCATTATATCCCCAGATGGCGGTCGGAGGCACCAGTGTGGCTGTGTGTCATTCTTATACACAGCATCGCCCGCTCCACCTTTGCAACCATAGCAACGAGGAGCCGGAGAGGTCCTGCCGAGGATGATGCTGAGGCCAGTGGGGAGGGGAGAGGAAGCGACGGCGGCAGTGGCAGGGCTGGGGTCTACGTTGTGGACCTTTAATGGCGCTTGCCTCTTATAGGATTCGGTGTGGTCATTACCTGTCACTCTTTTGGGGCAGTTCCACAGGGTTAATATGCTGTAATACAATAGGTGTCATCAAGACTCAGTCTGAAAGTGGTTCTGAATAACTGTAATGAAAACCAATTTGGGTTCATGAAGCTGGAATAGGGGACTGCAGGTTGCACAATTTACTATTAGAGTTATATCAATGTCTACAGGTAAATCACAAATGCAAAAGGAAAAAAACAGCTATAAATCAAAATGAAACATCATAAATGTCCAAATATTATTTTCTGATTTTCTTAATATTAAGCCAGAGTACAATTTATTTTAGAGTACACTTACTAGCTGCTATTTGCATGCAGGCTTTTGGTAATACGGGTGCATGTTATTAAGGGCTAGTTGTAGAGAAGTTTTTACTTAGTAACGCTTATTTATGTACAAAAGTGTCTCACCCTGAGAGTTCATACAAATAAGCCGTGTTTGAATAAGAAAGTATAATAAGGTTATATAAGCAGAATAAGGTTATATTTAAATTCGATTCAACTTTGTCTCAGACTATAGTTTTAAAAAGAGTTATAGTTATACCAGTGTTTCTACATCTTGCACTGGAATTGTATAACACTACAGCTTATATTTATGAGTAATAAGAATAATAAGATACCAATGAGGGCAGAATAAATACTAATGAACTAAATTAACTACTTACACATATAAATAACTAAAAATAATCTTACTCTGATACAAGAGGAACATGCAAAACTCTACATAAAAAGCTCATACACTCTGGGAATTGAACCATGGACCTTCTGGAGTGCTCACCACAGTGCCAGCTAGTATTTGCAGTATAGCACACACCACCTTACAGACCTCACTTAACATTACAAATAATGCCTTTCATGTTTCCATACAGCAGCCTCTACATTCTCAACCCAAAACACCCTGCCAAGCAAGCACACTGCACACTCACTAAATGGGTTGTAGAACACAGAGGCAAATTGTATTATGTTTGCAGTATAACAAAAGAACAGTTACAGCCTAAAAGCCATCCTGTCCTTGAGTGAACCTACACAAACTTCAACCTCAACAAACAGCCACCTATAAAATAAAGGCAGCATGACCTCTGCACACTGTATACAGGCTTATCAAGAACAACAAGAGAAAAGAATACTTCGCAGTTAGATGCATTTCCGCCCTTGTTTGTACACATGCATTTGCTCCTGTGTTTGCTCCTGTGTTTGCTCCTGTATTTGCTGCTGCTGCTGCTGCTGCTGCTGCTGCTGCTGCTGCTGCTGCTGTTCACTCACAAGCTGTGTAAGCCCAATAAACCCTTGGGGACACTTAGGGAACACTGTGTAATGATGCTGATGAATCATTTAACTCCAATGGTTTTGTGTAGTGCAGCACCTCTATAATACAAATACAAACAAGCTATTTTGCATTTAAGCTTATTCTCAAAGCTTAACTTTAGACATTTACTCCAACGATAGTATGGTTAAATGATTGGATGACTCATTGTGACTGACACATTGTGGCTTTTGAAAAGGACAAAATGTCACAGAATAGCAAAATGAAATTGTGCCTCAGGGATAAATTAGGTTATATTTTAATTGATTGGTTGATTGAAAAATTTGACTTATGACTTATGAGGGCTGTTCAGAAATGACTTTCTATCGTCTCGAGACTATCTCTCCACTTAGTTACATATTCCATAATACGGGGACTAGCAATGAGGTCGTTCTGCGTACATATGGAATATGTAACAGGGAACTAGTAAACATGTATATAATGTACATGGAAACAGTACACCTGAAACAAAGCAGGTAAACAAAACACTCCTGTGACAAAAAATGTTTGCTAATTATTTTTAAATAGTGGATAGAATTAATCTGTGGAAGAATAGACATAAACCAAATTAAGAATAGAAAAAATATTTTTTTCTTTTCAACATTTCTTGGGAGTGTTTTTTTTGCTCCAGATTTTGTGAGGCAATGGGGGCCCATATTTAACACATAATACATATAAAAACACATGTTTAAATTGCAGAAGCAATTACAAAATCCCTACTAATTAAATTACATCACAGCCAGTGAAATAACAGAAAACACATTAAATAATAATGTATATTATTATTATTATTATTATTAATAATAATAATAATAATAATAATAATAATAATATTAATATTAATACTAACAACGAAAATAATGATTTGCACATAGGTCTGGTATTTTTCATGTGGTAATATTTTTTAAACACATTAAATGGGCGCCAGTGGCAGCCTGTGGTGAGCCTAACAAAACACCATGCACAGTCTATCACACTGCCAGCTCTGACTGAGTTTTGCCTGGGTAATTTATCAAGTTTGGGACCCTGAAAGAAAACATATTGAGCTGAAACTTGGGAAATGGGCCAGAGAGAGGCTTGCAGTGAAGGAAGATCAAATGAGGACGGGCCACTGCAGATGAGAATATCAACTGCACTAAGTATGTAAAGTAGAAGCAGCACTACCAATGAAGTGGCTGTTGCAATAGATGTATTGCCCTTCCATAGGAATAAATACTCAAGCCATTGAGTCAAACATCAAAGTAGATGCAAGATGCATCGCAATATCATCAAAAAAGGGCTGCAATTAGCAGATGGCAAAAGCTCAGATTATTTAGGTAATGAAATGTTTCCTGGAAATCTACAAACCTCTACAAACATGAAACACATCACATCTTATTTCACAGTGCACTCAAATGGTTATGAACATGTTAAAACTTTCCAAAATTACATGCCCCTCCAAAAAATAAGACATAAAAACTTTGCAAAACTATTTCAACCCCATCTGACCCCTGTAAAGATCTCTAGTATATCGCTTTCTCACAGTAGTAAAGGTTATTGGATCCTAACTATTTAAAAAAAGAAAAACCCAAAAAGAAAAAATGTAACTTTTTACTTTGTATGTTAAGTAAAAATAAAATAACATCTTGCTGATGAAGATTCATAAACAATAGATCTTGTTCAGAACACTGCTGTTGGCAAAGTAAATTTAAAGCAAAAATCTCATCAAAAGTAACATTAAAAAAGACGTTTTACTTTTAATCAAAAGACATGTAGCCTAAGAGGAGGAAAAGATGACTAATACATCAGTGAGGAAGGAGGATGCCGGCTCCAGATTAAGGTGGCCCTGTGGGAAACTGGCTTTGCACTAACGACTCCTTATAAAATATGAATCCACAACTGCCATCCTCAGAAGTGTCAATGATCTATTACACCAGCTCCTTGTGTGGCAGTTCACACCTGGTTAGTAAATAAAAACATCACACACCTCTCTGAACATGGCCACACAGTAAAAGTGAATTTAAGTCCAATAAACGAGTTAAAGAAAAACATCAAATCTGATCCAACACGTTTTGACACTTGAAATTATTAACACCATAAATTGTTTTCAACCAGTTGCATCATGGGCCCCATCCTGAAAGGTTTGTCGTATTCATGTCATCTTTTATTTTATTTTTTTAGTATTGATTATTATCTGGGTACGGATTTATTTTATAACCCCCATAAATGACTAAAGGCATGCAATGTGTGCATGTGTGAAAATAAACTGCTTGAGAGAAACTCTATTATAATTACAATGACTCAGCTGGCTATTATCAAAAAGCCAAATGTAGAGAAAACAGTATTAAAAACCCTGCTGAACAAATGACTATTTAGAATTTAGTACATTTTTAGTGTTTGAGATCACCACGACTGCATATCCAACATGTTTCATAAGGCAAAGTACAACAGTCACAAATTAGGGATTGTCCTATGTAGGTAACTACTAATTAACTACTAAGATTAAGATCAAACTGTGGTACATAAACCAAACAGATTTCTCATCTCTAAATATCTTCTGGTTAATACCATAATTCTTCCTCAAAATGGTGCCAGCAAAGTTCACACTTAGCATCTTAATTATCATCATACAGGTAGAAACATTTGATATTTTGCTTAGCTATTTGCCAGTTCAGTGTTCTACGCTAAATGAAGAAAAAAAAAAAAAACTTTCTTTTTCAGGACTATCATAAATGCAGTATTCAATGACACACTCATTCAGTGACTCAAAATAATAAACCAAAATGACAAATGACATGTGATTCTGTCAGCTTGTGCAAACATATGTGTAGGTATGATATATTTAGGAAACTTGCTTAGTTTTTTAAGTAAGAACAAGGAAAAGTAAATCCAGAATATCATCTATATTTGAGGCTGTGAGAGAATGAAAGCTCAACTCAGAGATCAGATAGAGCTCCAAACTCTGAGTGAAAAGAACCACAACACTGTTATGGACCTGGCCAACCAGCGTTGCCTTGTCATGATACTAACTTTTCAAACTCCATTTCGATAACTAAGGAATTGGCTCAATATCAGTGGCAAGGGACCAAAGCAAACCATCACAAGAGACTTTTCAGAATGAGTCTGCCCTTTATTCTCTTTACCTTTTACCTTAAACCAAATGATTAGCCGCCTGTAAACATTAGTGTGGTTCTTCTGCTTTGAAATGGGGCTCACTGATGTCATCCCCCCTTCTATGGTCAATAGACAGACCTGTCAGTGAATACTGCAATGAGCCTGTTGTAGCCTAAGGACTGCCTTCTGGGGGCCCCTTGAGAACTTGCCTGTCTTCCCTGTTGGGTAACTACGCCTCTGTTAAATACTACACACCAATTGCAATTCCATTTTCAACAATAATAGTACACTTTCTTAATTATTGTATAGATGATAAAACGCAACCTTCTTTGAAAACTGTTTAGGTCAAAAGGTCATATGTTGATGATCAATATTAAATTTCAATACTAGTTTTGGTATAGATTACAATCTTATTTTTGATACTTTTGACAACCCTTTTTTATATTTGTAGTTTATAAAGCAATGTCTTAGTTGAGGTTTAAGTTTCACAAAAAAAGGCAAACCCGCAGGCCAAGTCCGGACCCTGAAGCAATTTGGTCTGGCCAACGGTGCAGTTTCCATAATTAAAAAAAAAAATATATATATATATATATATATATATATATATATATATCTTTTTTTTTAAGCACTCTGATAACACTGATAACAGTAGATAACAGCTTCATTGATGATTTGGTGTAAATGTAACATGCGTAAGGACCGCGTGCTTCAAGTGTTTGGAAGTCTGCCCGACAATGAGGAACATAACGCGCCGTGGCACCGGAGGAGCGTGTTTACCGGGCTTCGTTGGATTGAAAGGCCTGAGTAAGTGCAAGGTACTTCAAACCGCCCCGCTTTAGACCTGTTTTAGTACTGTTTAAGCCCTGCATTAGTCCTGCTTTAGACATGCTTTAGACCTGCTTTAGACCTGCTTTAGCCCAGTATTAGTCCTGCTTTAGACTTGCTTTAGTCCTGCTTTAGAACTGCCTTAGACCTGCTTTAGACCTGCTTTAGACCTGCTTTTATCCTGCTTTAGTCCTGCTTTAGACCTGCTTTAGACCTGCTTTAGACCTGCTTTAGCCCAGTATTAGTCCTGCTTTAGACTTGCTTTAGACCTGCTTTAGAACTGCTTTAGACCTGCTTTAGACCTGCTTTTATCCTGCTTTAGTCCTGCTTTAGAACTGCTTTCGCCTTGTATCAGTCCTGCTTTAGCCTTGTATTAGTCCTGCTTTAGACCCGCTTTTATCCTGCTTTAGTTCTGCTTTAGTCCTGCTTTAGACCTGCTTTTATCCTGCTTTAGTCCTGCTTTAGAACTGCTTTCGCCTTGTATCAGTCCTGCTTTAGCCTTGTATTAGTCCTGCTTTAGACCCGCTTTTATCCTGCTTTAGTCCTGCTTTAGTCCTGCTTTAGACCTGCTTTTATCCTGCTTTAGTTCTGCTTTAGTCCTGCTTTAGACCTGCTTTTATCCTGCTTTAGTCCTGCTTTAGTCCTGCTTTAGACCTGCTTTTATCCTGCTTTAGTTCTGCTTTAGTTCTGCTTTAGACCTGCTTTAGTCCTGCTTTTGTCCTGCTTTTATCCTGCTTTTATCCTGCTTTAGTCCTGCTTTAGACCTGCTTTTATCCTGCTTTAGTTCTGCTTTAGTCCTGCTTTAGACCTGCTTTTGTCCTGCTTTAGTCCTGCTTTAGACCTGCTTTTATCCTGCTTTAGTTCTGCTTTAGTCCTGCTTTAGACCTGCTTTTGTCCTGCTTTAGTCCTGCTTTAGACCTGCTTTAGTCCTGCTTTTGTCCTGCTTTTATCCTGCTTTTATCCTGCTTTAGTCCTGCTTTAGACCTGCTTTTATCCTGCTTTAGTTCTGCTTTAGTCCTGCTTTAGACCTGCTTTTATCCTGCTTTAGTCCTGCTTTAGACCTGCTTTTGTCCTGCTTTTGTCCTGCTTTAGTCCTGCTTTAGTCCTGTTTTAGTGATATGAAACAGGATCTGATAGTCCTTCTTTGTAGTTAATCCATATTTTTCTGGTAGATATGGTTTGGTTGTTTAGTCTTGGTTTGAACCTGGTCTTGGTTTTCTTTCCACTAGTCAAGTCAGTTTTCTAGTTTTCTGGTAAGCACTGGGTTTGCGTTGCCTGGGTTTTAGTGCTTGTTTTTTTATAATATAATATTGTATGATGTTTTAACTTCTCTGAAAGTAAAATCCTTTGTTGATCATAATATATCTTTTTTACCTTTTTGCTACAGTTGTTGCATGTTTATCAATACAAATATTCAAATTGTTCACATTGTCCACCTCCGCAGGTACTTCAGTTCAGTCACACATTTTTGTCCTTGGCAAAAATGTAGCTTAGTTCTCCCATGCATGTATAATAGTATTTTGACTAATCATCTGCACCAGAAGTCACAAAGTGCAAATGTGTTAAATGGCAAAAATGTACACCTCAAAAATTTAGCCAAAATTTGCATTTCAAACAATGGCTGAATAATCCATTTTCTTTCCAAGCTTTGCCCATGACCTGCCCCAAATCAATTCACCTTTTACACAAACCATTACACAAAATAGAGTCAGAAAGAAAATGTCAATCGCGCTGGGGTCAGGAAGTGTGCCACAAACCCCAAGTGTGGGTGAAATGTCATCAGGGCTCACCGTAAGCAACCCGACAACAATTAATTAA
Organism: Eucyclogobius newberryi; assembly: GCF_026437365.1. Taxonomy (NCBI): domain Eukaryota; kingdom Metazoa; phylum Chordata; class Actinopteri; order Gobiiformes; family Gobiidae; genus Eucyclogobius; species Eucyclogobius newberryi. The sequence goes on from NW_027315746.1 coordinate 22,763,764, forward strand.
GGATTTTTCTATTTACAGTAAATGAGAACTGCTGCTGGTATCTCTCCAGGGAAGTAGTAAGGCATAGTAATAAAACCTGAGCTAGGCAACTATTAATCAATTCAATATGCACACATTTATGTAGAGAGTCGAGGCAAACAAAGATGCTGAGAGGCGTGGTAAACAAATTAAATTGTGTTAACAAAAATCTCATTCAGAAAGTCCTTCCATTTTGGCCTCGCTGAATATTATCTCTCCTCCAGCTTATTCGCAGAACCAAGGGATTGGACAAACAAACTGCATAATCAAAAGGTAAATATCAGGGAAAAATGAAATTAAACTCGAGGCGTTTACGAGTCAATTTTCTTCGCCTTTCCCCAGAAGCCAAATAACCAGGAATAGCTTGTGGAAACTTTGCACACAGTGGCTCCAAGACGATATTTTTCTCCAATTGGTCTCCACATCTCCTGAGGCAAAAAGGCAATTTCATGCTCGAGCACGGCTCCAGGGGACATCAGGACTGGAGGTGACCCCAAGGTTAACACCGCAAACCTCATAAATAGAAAAAGAAACAGAAGTAGCAATCGTAGTAGTAGTAGTAGTAGTAGTTGCAGCTTGGGGCTACACATAGCAGTAATTTTCACAGCCAACTAAATGAGCATATGAAGTAGCATCTGATGTCACAGAGAAGCTCCCCTTTGTGTGCCGTTCCAAGGTGTTCCTGTTGACACGTGGAGTAAAGCCTGTTGCCAACCTCATCTGTCAATTCTCAATGTGACTGGTATCAATAATTCAAGGGAACATGGTTGCAGAGCTGGCAGAGTCACCCCAGAAGACATTTGAACTCGAATCTGTAAACACCATGCATAACTAACCAAGCTCAAAAAACAGACTTCGCAATAGATTCAACCGTCAATCCCTAATTACAAAATGTAAATGTAGGAAACAGATTACTGATGCCGTCATGTGATCTATTGATGCGTTTTGGAACCAAGATGCGCCTTTTCCAGCTATGAGAAAAGCGCACACCCGCTGTATGTAACCTTCATCCAAACAGCTATTCCTAAGTGGCTTCTTCCTCCCTTCTGGCTTTGCTGGCTGCCAAGATGACAGTGAGCAGCGGACCAGTAATGGTGCTTAAAATGCAATTTCAGGGAATGTTATGGCTGGTATAACGGCGTATATTTATATCTTAAGTTGATCAACGCAGATGCTAGCTCTTAAAGGAAACCGGAGAGCAGGTCAGGTTATAGTGTGTCCATGATTCAGCAGCAGCAGCCTAAATCAACACACACACCTGGTTAAATAAAGTGTATTTTTAGATTGGCTAATGCCCTTGGAGGTATAATTTGTATTATGTCTTAAGATAATCGAATAAGGTTTTAGATCCAACAGAAGCGGTGAATAGTTCATCATACTGTCGATTAGCGCTCCTGAATGTCAATTTAGGTAATTATGATGAATTGCGTCGTCTCGGCATATTGACATGAGACAAACAGAGCAATATTGTGTTTCAAAAATACAGTTTGAAACACAGTATGGCTTACATAGAAATCTTAAAATCTATAATAGCTTTGAACATTTTAGAACCACTTTTTTCTACTCATATTAATAAATGACAACATGTGGACTTGCAAGGGTTTATATTTGTAAGCTGTTGTATAATAATTGTGCTTTATTGAGCAGATATCTTTATAGTCTATGCAGAGTTTATTACACACATTTTTGACATCTTTTTTCCCCATAATAGGGCTTTGTGACTGTGGTAAAGTGACATTAGGAGAGTGATATTAGGCTTACGTCCTCGTCCTCTCTGACGCACTTCTTTCGGTAGGGCACGTGCGGTCTCCCGTCCATGTGGGGTCCATGTGGGGTCCTGGCCGCGTTGTCCTCGTCCACAACCTGTCCGCCCAGGAGGTGGCTGGCCTCAGGTGGGTGCGGGAACGAATTGGCCGTATTGATCTTCCCGCTGAATCTCTGGTACAAAGAAGCCATGATTGTCCTGGAAATAATAACTTAGAGCATGGCAGAGGCGACGCGGGTCCGGTGTGCGGGGCGCGCGCTGGCTCCGCACGTCTCCTCTCGGCGGACAGATGAGAAGACAGTTAAGTGGCAGAAGATCGGCATCTGCTGATCGCGATGAGTCTCTGTGAAGGCGACGCGAAGGTAGTTTCCGCTCGGATTTGTCTTGGCGCGCGGTGTAACGGTGGGCTTTAGGTGTCAATAGTTGTCTCGTCAGTATTCATGACACGTTGTCTCTCCTCCTCAGAGTCCCGGTGTCTCCTCGCCGCGAGATAGCGACTTTCCGATCAGATCCAGCCGGTCCCTCTCGGACTCCGGCTGTGATTGACCGCGCGAGACAAAAGAGCGGCAGATAATGTTTCAACACTTTGGGCGTTTGTTTTGTCCGACTGTCCTCGCGCGCGGAAAGAGTGTGAAGGACGCAGAGGGAAGAGGAGGAGAGAGAGAGAGAGGGAGAGCGTGATGTGCGAGCAGACGCGCCGTGCATGTGAAGTGACTGAGACCGGGCACCGGAGACGGCTTTACGCGGAGCTGTCACCCGTTTACGCACCGAACCCCTGACCACATCCGAACATCTTAACGCATCACTGTATGTCAATGTCCGCTCTGTGTCTCAGAAAGGCCATGCCCTTTTGTCTGGAGCCTGGGCCCCAGGACGGCGCTCGAGTGCCTCTCTGTGGCGTCTTGCATAAGGGCAAGCTGACCTCTGGAGCCTATGATCCAGGTGCACACATACCACAATGAAGCATAACCATAGCAAAACTGTAATCTTCTTAACAGTGCAGCTCCCTGCTTATTCACAATATCAAACCACTGAGTCATTTAGTCCTGTGTACTATTTCATAATAAATAGAGTAAAATACAGGTTATATATAGACCTACATATTGTTGACCTCACAGCATCACACAATCATTTACAGTTTGTCCTCGACACAGAACACAACAGAACCAGAAGAGCAGCAGGAGTGGACTGTGTCACAACCTCAGTTTGAACCACCTTCTCTGTCCGAGCTGCTCATAATTGGAATGCCAGTCACGTCACAGAAACCTCAACACATACGCTTCATTTCAATTTCAGTTGAAAAAATGTCTCATTGACGATCAGATCATGCCCTCTCACATGCCCTCTCTCATGCCCCTCTCACATGCCCCTCTCGCTGCCTCCTACTGGACTCTTGCCCCTGGAATGTGTTTTTTATTAATTTTAATCATTTATTAATTAATTGTTATTTCTTAAGTCTAAGGATAAGGATTTTCTGTTCACTGTAATGTAAGATTTTATATTTTTACTTTGTAAAAATGTACCGTAACTGTCATTTCACTTTGTGTAGGGTGACTTTAACATCTGCCCGGGGACTACAGATGAAAAATAACCTTCTGGCTAAGTCATATGAGGCATATTTACATATACATGTTGATCAATATGCACATATGCACTGTCCCTAATATAAATAAATAAATGAAATTGCATAACTTTCTTTATTTCATTTTTTCAAGTTTTTCAGGGAAATAGAACAAACTGATAAAAATAAAAAAAACTTATCATAAAGCTACTTTACAGATGGGAAGTGTTGTTTGCCTGTAAAATGCTTTCTGATTGTTGAAGGATGGAGCCAGTATACAGCCTATAGCTGCAGGAGGGTCTGGAGAGTAGACTGAGACAAACAACTAATTTCGGCCAAAAAATGACTTGTATTAATAGGGTAAACATACTTAAAATCATCAGGCATCCAAATCCAATAATTGCTTGTGAATAACAATATTGACATTGCCAGATTTACATAATATCACATCAACAATAAGGTTATGAACAAAGTTATGTCTAGTGTTACATTTCCTCATGAATCTCATCCGTTAGTAAGACTCAGTATCAAAATATAAATGCAAAGAAGTCACTGATTGTTTACATCCAATCTGTCCAATTAAGCCAATATGCCAAAAAAAAATAATCTGAAGACATCCAAAGTGTTTTCGAAAACAGCTGAAAGTTTATTCCAGATAACTCTCCTAGGTTCAAGTGCCAATTTAAAAACAGGACTGGGCCTTCCACTGTGAGCTGAAAGCAAATTAAACCTCACCTCCCAATGCTCAAACTACTTATCGTTCCATTTTTGCAGCATATTTAAACATTATGACGTGATTTCTCATGCAGCTACAATCTCCACCAAAGCTGACCTTGTCCTAAATCGTGCCATTACCCCCATCACCATAGCCCTTCTCATTGAGCGGAATATTACACATAATTCCTCCTCAGAACATCTAAGGCAAAGTGCTGCTAGATTAAATTGCCCAATGTAGGCTTTCCTGGAGCAAATTGAACCCCTGCCTTCAAGTAGGCGCCATCCTTTGTTCCGAATGCCAGTGTCAAACATCCCTTAACCATCTCACGGAGACAGCTCAAACTATCGCTCCACCGGGACACCAAGCTGAATTGTGGGAAGTGGGTTATCTTCACTGGGGTTGGGACTTCAAAGCACAGCACTGAAGCTCAAAACAGCCACACACATTCTGTGGAGAGGGGCATCTGTCGTCATGGGAGCTGACAGTGAGCTGAACTTTAGGATGTAATCATGGTCTAAATTCAACTTCAAACAGTATAATATTGATGAATATATTTCAATAGTGTTCTTAATTAATGCTGACTCTTTCGTAGCATTGAAGAGACCAGGAGGGCATTGATTCATGGCATAAATTATAAATAATCCCGCTACAATAATGGGATATGTATCTGGAATACCAAATATCGATTTCTAAAGGTTTAGGACACTCATTGGAAAACAATACCGCAGATCATTACTACTTTTAATTAAACTTGTCTGAATGCTTCAACTCTTCAATTCAAATACATTTTCCATTACTTTGAGAAATTATTGATAAATTATTTGTAATCCCTTGAAGTTTAGCTTTTGCAATTTAATTTCCAATACGATTTATTGCATTGCATTGCACGGACAGCTTCCTCTTCCGCCGAGGCTGACTTCGGTCCCTGTCATCATTTGTTTCTCTAGTTCATAAATGCCTTTTTCCAGGGTGTGTGCGCTCAAGGGAAATAGGTCCGAGAAACTTGACAACCATCCAGGCCGCTCTGATAGATGTGCTCCAATCTCCGTCACCTTGTTGGGGTAGCTGTTGTGAATCGGACGGCTGCCTTAACATCCCCCACAGGAGCGCGCCCGGGAGCCTGAGCTCAGCTTGACTTCTCCATATCACCAGCTCGCAGATACAGGGGCCGACTGGAGTCCTGTCACAAACACCACTGCATCACGGCGCCGCGTTGTAGGAGGCGGGGAAGTGTGAAAAGCCGTATAATAACCAGGCGTAATGACGATGATTTGTGCTGCATGCCTAAAACCTCTGAGGGAATGCCACCAGCGCCTTCACACTGTAGATACTATACTCTACATGCGGCTGGAACACACAGAGGTGATCTTATATGCAAGCAAATAAAAGTGGCATTTCACGGATGAGTGAGGAAGAGAGCACAGGCAAAGGCAACATTTTTCATTGGAATTTATTAGCACTAGATGGATTTCAGATAAGTGCGCTTTTTCTGAGAAGTATTGCATTTAGATTTGTCATTTATTTATAAAAAGCATTATGTTCAGAGTGCTCTTTTTAAACCCATTCAGAAGCATTAAAGTTTGAGAAAAGACTGGAATAAGAACTGATAAAGTAATACAAGTGTTCTATGCGTTCCAAAACATCCAGCAGTTTTTTTTTTTTTTTTTCAATAACGGGGGATTTTATTGTTTACAATGGACCTTCTACAAGCACTAACTGCAATCTTTGCCATTTTAAATTAGATAATTTCACCTACTACATAGCAGCTATGAATGAGTCTTGTTTTTGTGCTGGTTGAATAAGTAGCAGAATTTTGCACAAAAGTAACAGTTACTGAATATCAATCCCACACAGAAACAGATCATAATTTGATTTGTGTAGTTTAAGAGTTCAGTCAGATTATTGAAATGATGTAAACATTGTGGGGTTGTGGGTTCAACTCCAATTTTGACCATAATCAATGTCCAATAAAGCCTTTGGGCCAGAAAATCTAAATCTTAAAATATAGAAATAATAACATAACATTCTTTCTGAGTATTCTCACCTGTGCATGTTTTAATGAGCAAGATACTGCAAAAACCCAAAATAATTTAGCAAAGACAATGATTAAAGATAAAATGTTTCAATGTTTCCAAAACAGACTTCCAAATATGTAAACAACTATTTAATTATTGGGGTACAGGATTCTACCAGTTAGTGATTCTTCTGGCAAATGCATATTATGTATGAATTTGCTTCATTTGAAAAGTTGTGAGTGTAATATAATGTTTGCACCTGATGAAAACTCATGAAAACTGAGTGAAACATTTTTATCACCACAGTGTACCCAGCTGTATTAACTAATCATGATCAAGGCAGAGATATTGAGTTTGCCCTCATCTTGATTCATAACTGTTGTCTGTAAGGCAGGCACCACTGGGTCACAATATTGAGTGTGCAGCCCATGTATGATTCATAATGGTTATAAATGATGTAATAGCCTACCATCACAATGCACAGATTTATTTGTCCATATTAGGTGAGTTGCCAATGGAGACCAAATGAAGACCAACTTGTTTCCATCAGCCTTCTACACACTGCATCAAAATGACGCTAAGTAATTAGATAAAAGAGCAAACAGATCAATCTGTCAATGCCTCTGATTGGATCACCATAATATCTAATTTCCTCTGAACATCACTCGGTTAAATAATTACTGTCACTGCTAATACACATTTTGTTACTGGAAAACGTAATCACAATTTTCCACCTTTCATTTAGTCTTAGCTGACTATGTTTTGAGTAATGCAGACGGGACAACAGGTGACCCCATAGACCCCTAATGTTAAGAATGTTCATCACAAAGCATGAAATCATCTATTTTCTTCACCTTTGAAATGATTAAATACTTATTGCATACACCGAAAGACAACTAGAAGCCGTGTGACTGCGTAATGCATGGCCATATTGTTGTTGTTGTTGTCGTTGATTTTAGTGGTGGTTGGCAGTCAACTGAAAATACCATTAAAAGCAACAACAGTCTAAAGAATAAAGTCTAGAGTCGATGGCGGTAAATGTACCTTTGCAGTTGGCTGCCAGCCTTTAAAAGCAACACAACACACAACAACACAAAAGCAGCCGAGAAAAGTCTAAAGAATAAAGTCTAAAGAATAAAGTAGATGGCGGTAAATGCACCTGCAAGTTAAAACTAACACAACAAATGAAACAAAAACACAGTTGTACGAGCCAGCACCGCGCAGAGAGCAGTCTGTGTGTGATGGTGGTGGACCCGCAGTGATTGTTCACTCTCACTCACTCTGTTTTGCCATGGAGCTTTCTGAAGTCTAACTGACAAACTCTGCAATGTATACATACAGGGAAACTCAGACAAGAAATGTGACCCGTGAAACGATCCAAAAATGTAATTCTATAATAATAAAGATCTTCTAGAAATAATAGTGTTCTAGGGGTACTAAAAGGGAAACTTAATGTGTCATTCTGAAAAATATATATCACGATCGCTGATGGATGGAAAAAAAATTGCATACGCTACAATAGTTCTAGTAATTGTAACTACTTTGTACTTCCAGTGGTTCCATGTGCCATAATCATAGCATGACAAAAACACAAGTTTTCCCTATTTTAAAACTTTCCCTATTAGAGGGAGGCATACGCTACAATTACTAGAACTACAAAGTAGTAGTTCTAGACTGTTGCCATGATCATTGCAAGTAGTGCCATGATAATTGAGAAATCCTGAAAATACTAAATGACCAAGGAATAACAAAAGTAATAGCAAGAATCAATCAGACAGGAAATGCGACCCGTGAAACACGTGATCTTCTAGAACTAATAGTGACTGCGTAATGTCACTCAACTAAGGCATGCTATTAAACTTGTCAACATGAGCAAACAAACTAATTATACATGCAACAGGTTACCTGAATATCCAATTATAGCAGCTGTATAGGCTATTACTATGTAACTCTACAGGCAGCTGTACGGAGCTAATTTCAATTCAGCACTAGAACAACTTTGTTTCCAAAGCCGTAAAACATAAACCTCTTTGTATTGAGCATGCAATTATAGCACATTAGTTTGCATAGACCTACTCCATGCTATTAACCTGACAACTTTGTAATCTGATAGCCAGCAAACTAACTCAACACCCTTCAAAGTGTACAAAGGAGAGTACATTCAAAATATCCTTTAAGGAACTGTGAACGGACTGCTATAATATGTCCTACATAATTCAAGGTAAATAATGTATCAAAGAGATTAAAGTGAGATTAAGATTTTACAAAAAACAATGCTTATTTTCCCTAATTTTCTACTTGAACAGCAGATGTGACATAAGTAGAGGTAATTCCACAACTGTTACCTAGCCAAAATCCATAAAGATTACACAATAATTATGATTAGACAAATAATAACACCTTTTTTGTGACTGATGTAAAACTATGATGGATATTGACCAAAAGTACTATCCCACCAAATTAAGTTATAATTTGAAAAACAAAAGAACTCATTTACACTTAAACATTCAACTCCATGGAAAGGAATCTTACTTTAAAAATCTTCCAATGAAAAGGATTCATTGTGGCGACCCCTTTATAATAAAGCAGTGTAAGGGTCAACAATAACATGAAAGAATCTTTGCATGCTCAGATGATAACGAGGTAAATAACTGTCACCCGGCGAAAAGCCCTTGAATTAGAAGACTAATGAACCAACAAAACTAACTTTACAGCAATTACCCACGTAACTTGACAGGCAAATGGCTACAATATAATATTTTCCGATGAGTTGATATACCCACCCATTCCATCCAGCCGTTGAAACATATTCTTCTCTATGGGTGTTTATCAAAATGCAATTATGCCCCAGCACAGCCAAAAGTCAATGGGACAGTATGAGAGAATACTGTACATCCGTTATCTCCATGCAGCACCCCAACACTACGTTACAACGCCCGGCTCATTTGGGCCCATGTAACGATGCCGGAATCAATTACTGTGTGCTCCAAGTCACAGCACTTTATTATAGCGGTGGTCTGGTGCACAAAGCCGAATACCTTCATGTGTCATTGAGGCGCCTCTTGCATCCACATAAACCACTTGATATGCTGGCTCTTTAGCGAGTAGAAATATATTTGATTAAATATACAACTTAGAGGTCCCCTAATAAATTCACATTAAAACTAGCCTTTTTCAAAAAGCCGGGCATACAAAGTAGCATGGGCCCCTCTGGAGTTTGCATATTATGTATCTTACAGTACATACAGAGAAAGTGCTGAATCTTCCATTACATTACGGATGAAGGGTGAAGGGATGTAGTGAGCCCAAATTGAAATGGGGAAGTAGGGTTTATGTTGGCTGATGTGAGTTATCCCCCGTAACAGTGGCATGTTTTAGGGGCTCCATTGGAATAGGCAATGGCGAAAGAAGACAAACTTTATTGATTACCATTGAAATCGCTGCTGTATAAATGCTGTGATGTGAATATATATGTGAAGCAAAACTGGTTTAAGGAACTGCTCCAAGTCCTAAAATACCCCCGTTTCACAAAAGCATTCAATCATTGCTGGTGATTTCACACCCTTTCGCTAATTTATTATTCCACGTGCCACAACATCCATTTATCTAATCTGCAAGGCTGCCCAGACTTTGGCTACTCAGAAATGTCAAATTAATCATGCTGTTTACTCTGCAATTTATTTTCTGACAATACATGGTGAGACACAAAAGTAATTCAGTCAGTAAAAAGATTGTGTTCCTTAACTTATGGGCTTATCCAATTCCAATACAAAACAGAAGTAGAAAGTAAGTTCAAAGTTGGATTTAATTAATCCTCACACAAATATCATAAGCAATATTTCACTAAAGTGTCATGCAAAATGACAAATACACAACTGACAATCAAATGAGACACTAATCAGCATAAAAAGGTGGTACATTCACTATATAAAGCAGATCAAATGATACCTGGAGCAGTCAGTTCGTTCTCGCCTGTCCCATTGCTATCACAAACCGCCAGCAGGCTATTGTGTCAGGAGCTGGAGTCTGAGCCATACGACAGACAGTCCCCGAGCCGCGTGCCGTGCATGCTAAACAGGCCCCTTACCCGTCTGGTGGAGGCTCTGGTGTCTATGTTCAGCTGGGTGGCTATGAAGACGGACATGCTGAGAGAGAGGGAGTGCTACTTCTTGCCTTCTTGCTTGCTTGCACCTTTGTGAAGTTCGCTGGAGGTGTCCGCCTGAGAACTTGGCTCTCTTCCCTCCCTCCCTCCCTCCCTCCCTGCAGCTATGGAGGGGAGGCTGACCTGAGGGTCCGAGGAGAGCCCCGACCGGACCGCCTCCTGCTTTCCTCTCTCTCTCTCCTTAAGGGCTGAATCAATCATACAAGACGCTGGCATCGACACTTCAGGGGGGAAGGAGAGTTTTGTGTTGGGAAGGGGGGGTCCATCTCCTCTCCTCAGCCTGCTCCAAATGCTACTTATCTCCCTTGTCCTCACTCGCTGCTTCTTTGGCTTGCTCACACTTGCTCACACTTGCTCAGCGGGGTTTATGCGGGCCAAAAGAGTTCAGGCAAATGAGATCTCAAACACACAGAAATGCACACAAATAAACACTTAAGGTATAGCTTATATAACCACTATAAACTTTCCCTTTTTCATAGTGCTGCTTGGGCAGTTTTTTCACTCCAGATTGTGTGTAGGTCAACTTCAAGTGGGTAAACATATTACCAAGAAATTGATCAATTGAGTCAGCTTTGCAGCCTGGTTGTGATTAAGCACACGTCATATTTATGTTCCCTGTCTCCCACATCATAAAATACAACCCCCAACCTTCACAAACAATCGCTCACACAGCCATCAAGTGGTGCTAACAGGACAGAAGCCTGGCACCGGCTACACCGCTGTTTCTACCTATTGGATCCCACAGCTGAGACAGAGTAACTGTTTTCCCCAGGGAGGCAAAGCACACAGGAGAATGAGAAGTAAAAACTAATTATGTTTTTCTTCAACTACAAACACGCTGTTCCCTTTGTTGCAAGGCTAGATGCAATTTGTCCAACTGACAAAAAACATTCATAAAAAATGATGCATCAAAGGTCTGAGCGAACAGAATCTCAAGGCTGTCCCAGAGTTAATCCTTGGTCACACGGACAGAGAGGATAAATCACATTGGAATTGATGGCACGTGTCTTGTGAGTGGAACCAAAAGACACAGGTTACATGACAATTTAGAAACAAAAACAACCGCCTATGAAGCAACAAAATCTTAAAAACCTCACCAAAAAATATTTTCAACACGAAAAATGCCAAATTGCCGGATTATTTTCTTTTAGTAAAACAGAATTCAGAAGATCTTTTTGTCTACAGGTAATTGGAAAAAGGAAGAAAATTAGTGTCCGGAATAGATAATTATTTACTTCACTCTTCTGTTGTTATTTATGTATGTCTGTATGTCATAGTTTGTATTTGTGTGTTTATCTTTCTTTCTCTTTCTTTTTCTTTTCTTCTTTCTCTTTCTCCTTTTTAAAAAAAATACAACATAGCGTAAAACACACACTTTGAAGACGTACAACTACAGACAACTACAGTAGGTGGCGGTAAATGCACCTTTTCTATTTACACAAGATGCAAACATGTTCATTGTTCTATTTAGTGCAAAACCGGCTGTTGGTGCAAACATTTAGAAACACTCCCAGGTGGTTCATCACAAATCAGAAGGACAGATTTCTTTCCAACCAATTTAGAAAGTTATCGTATCACCAAATCGCAATCAGTGGCAATATGTCCAAAGGTTTCACAGCATCATTGAATGTGCTTGAGCAAATCATTTGACAGATACCATACCAAGACAATTAAAAACTTGTTATAGCACAATCAATATATGGTATATGGACAGTGTATGAGATGCTTTCTACAGATAAGCCCTTTCAATACCCTTGCACACCACTGAGATAATGTTTAATCAAGTATAAAGCTTTTTCCTTGTATTTTTTGCCTGATTTAGCACTGTGACATTTCCCCCAAATGCCCCTGATTGGACACAGCAGGCGTTCATTTCTGTCACATTTACAGTTATGATGCGCTCTGCAATGATTACAAATAATTAATTGCAATTAAAGGTCATGGTCGTCACGTGTGTTTCGAAGCGTATGATAATGTTGTATTTTACTGTTAACAAAGCGCAGGTTCTAAACAATAGTTCTCCCGACACTGGAGTTGGCTTTGTGGTTTGCTAATTCCCTCCATTTGTCACTTGCTGCTGATCTTGCAAAAGGTGAGCCACCATTAAACCATTTAGGAGTCGCTGTCAAAACAATATCATCAATAAAAGATGTGAAGAATGGGAGAGATTTAATTCATGACCACAACTTAAAGATTTCCCTGGCAGTACGAGAAAATACTGTATATTTCACCCCAAAAATGGATAAAGGATCTATTAATGCAATGTAAGAGCAATAAATGTATGATTCTGGGGATAAAAAATGACCTACAACAGTCTCTTTATTCTCAGGGGCAGCAGTATTTCAGGTACAATAACCTTCCACTCCATTCCTACCACTGCATGCAGAATAAACATAATTAATTCATAAATCTAAACAGTTAAAAGTATTGTGTTTTTATGCTAATGCAGCTTATTTAGTGTAAAATACTTGCAGTTGATATTTCTCTGACAAGACTTACAGTACATGCTGTTTAGTTGTACTTTCATAGCTTGTACAGTCCTTTGTTTTTGTTTTAATTTAACAATTTATTTCATGTTAATATTCTTTAAACCCAGACAGGTTTTCATGTTTTTTTCCTATTTATGACTTTGTTTGGTGGGATAGAACATGTGGTAAATATGTATTATAGTTTTAAATTGGTTAAGTGGCAGTTTGTGAAGAAAGTTGAAAAATTTAAATTTACAGGCTGCAGTATTGAGTTCTAAAACAGAATCCCTCTGTGATGTCATCAATATGCAACATTCCATCAAAAATGCAGGAGACACAATTTTCTCTCAATGTTTTTTTTCTCTCTCTCTCTATCCCTCTCTTTCTCTTTGTCCTTTTTTGTCCTTTTTTTTTAACGGTATAGCGTAAAACACATACTTTGAAGACGTATAACTAGAGTTGGCTTCACACCGCCATTAAAAGTAACACGACAACAACAAGAACACATCGGCTTATGTCCAACCAGGAAATACAATTATAAACGTCACCAAATATAATCGTGTTCACTACATTTTGGTGAATTCGGCAATAGTCTAAACTCTCACTCTGCACTCCAAGGTTTACTCATTTGAAATGGTTAAAAATGTCAGTTTAGTGCATTTTAAGACCGTAAACAGTAGGCAGGTCTCATTTTTTATTAGATTTGTTCATAAACATCACCTGTGTCCCAATATATGAAGTCTGGAAGAAAATACCCATATCAAAATTAATTCAGAACCAATAGCATGCCTCCTTTTACCCACAGTTTCTTTTTACAGCTCTATCACAAAGATTGGCTCCACAAACTGGCAGATCTGCGCGGAGCCCCAGATGGACACAGGATTGTCAAGATTTATACGACGTGCACTTATACAAGCTGCAGTGAAGAAAACATGTATTATTCCAGCTCCATACGCCGTAGTGCTACTGGCAAACGCCCGAGTCCTGTGCGCCAACACTGACCTTAAGCCGAACTAGTGCACCTAATGGACTCTCTGGGACTAAACATCCTCATTCCTCTGCTCCCAAAGATCCTCTGGCCTTTATTTGGTATGCCCCTCAGCACTGGTGCACAGCTCAAGATGGAAAGATGGAATAGAAATGAGACTTTTTATCAACAGGTTTATGACGTTCGGTTAGATCTCTGTGGCTGTTACACGACCATCTCCATAAAGAATCAGACAGTTAAATTGTAGGAGTTTTCATTCCTATTAATAACTTTGACAGTTATTAAATCGAATTGCACTTATTTGATGGCTCATTGGAGCGCTGTTCTTTTGGGCACTAGCGCTTTCACTCTCATAAGAATGCTTGCATGTTGAAATGGCTAATAAGATACACCTCTTTTACCAATTTGTAGCGAAAAGACATGCTTCAAAGTGAATTCCAGCTGCACGCTCAGACGTAAATAGGGTTGGGTGATTAACTTTGAATCCTGTTTCCTGTGACACAGTGCTATTTGTGTGATACTGTCACATTGTTATTCAGTGCTTTGGGCACTTTTCTCTGCTCACTTCTGGTCAGCCGAGGGAGAGACGGTGGAATTAACCAGTTACAGTGACGCATGAACTCACAGAAGAAGGTGACTGATTTACATCAATAGAAAAGGTACAAGTAGAGGTGGAAAATGAACCACAAACTGGACTGGACTCATAACACAGACGCACTGTACAGGAAGAGCCAGAGTCGGCTCTACCTCCTGAGGAGACTCAGGAGTGACAGGGCCACTCCTGAAGACCTTCTACGACTCTGTGGTGGCATCGGCCCTCCTGTATGGTGTGGCCTGCTGGAGCAGCAGCATCACAGAGAGGGAGAGGAAGAGGCTGGACAGAGTCATCAAGAAGTCCAGCTCCGTCCTGGGCTGTGCTCTGGACTCGGTGCAGGAGGTGGGGGACAGGAGGGTCCTGGCTAGATTCACATCTATGCTGGACCATGAGTGTCACCCCCTGCAGGACACTCTCTCCGCTCTGGAGAGCAGCTTCAGTGAGAGACTGATCCACCCTCGCTGTGTGAAGGAAAGGTTTCACAGGTCTTTCCTTCCTGCTGCTGTCAGACTTTATAACAAACACTGTTAGTCCTGAACACTCGCAATACTGACCTAACCTAATACTGATGTGCAATTCCGTCATATGTGCAATTACTGTTGTGATTCATGTGCAATTACTGTGAAATTCATGTGCGTCGTGACACATATTCATGTGCAATTACTGTCGTGATCACATGCAATGGTATTTATGTATTTATTTATTTGTCTATGGGAGTTTTTCTTTATAGGAGATCTTCTACTGAAAGTGTTTTTCAGACTTCCTATAAGTGATCTGTTCTGTTCTTCTGTATCTACCTCTGTATCTACCTGCGTTGCACCAATGAAATTTCCCCATGTGGGACAATAAAGGATTATCTTATCTTATCTTATATCACAATTTTGTTGGTGCCAGATCATGATTTGGATTTTGAATAATGTACAATAACTACATTAATATTGCATTAAGGTAAATCACATTTCTGAAGACGGTTTACACTTGAATAACAATATGGCAATTTCCCCGAAAAAGCCAATTGTCACAGGAATCAGATCACAATTGCCATATTGCCCAGCCCCAAATACAAATACAAATACAAGAATGAAGATGAAATGTTGATCTGGAGCCAAGAAAAGTAATATTATTTTTTGGTTCATCGCCCACACTGTTAGTCAGACAAGTCCAATTAATGAGTAAAATTACACTGGACACTTATGTGAGAGAAAAGAAGAAATGCAGATCTGATTTTGAGAAAAAAATTCAACCATATTTTTCTGTTCGGGAGGCAGCAGGATCAGCTCAGTGTGCATTGTCCTTATTCAAATGTTATGTAAGCAAAACATGACCACAACGACTTGTTTTGAGCATATAGCAGCCATATCCATCTTGTATATTATCACCCCTAAGGTCCAAACTTACCAAGTGACTGATTTTGTTGTAAGGAGATTGTCCTCGAGCAAAAACTAGACAGATGTTCTTGGAATTCCAAAACCAGGCTTAATACAGTCATACGTTACAGACAACACATCCAGTATAGACCTATTTTAGACCCAAAGGGGCAATGAAACAGCCTGGCCCCGCCCGAGCAGGATGGAGAGCTCTGGGTGTGCTCTGGGATGGCCCGCACATTCCCAGACACACTCCGACTTTATAAACCCGAGAGTTCAATCCTCAGCGTAGCAGTTTGAGCTGACAAATGACTGCTGCTCAACCGTCCCTTGCTGCTTGTTCCCACGACGCTTCCTCTGTCTCCAAAATTTCATTGCGCTCAACAATACAGCATTGTTTGACGCAGAATTTTCAGCCTTATTGTGGGGAGTAGAGGAGACGAACTGAAAATATTGACATGTGCTGGAATTGAGTATAGGTTAATAGTAGCTATGGACAGCGGTGCAAGATTTCAGAGTGGAGTAATAGTTCAGAACACACGGGCTCGCCAGATGAATACAAAGCACTTTTGAAAGACAATTTATCTGTATATTTATTCCTGCAGCCTACAGATCATTTCAGTCAAAGTTTGTCTGTACAAAACCACTTAACATTCTGCTCAGAGAGTCACAGAAACCTTCACACCACTTTCAAGATTTTCATAGAGCCAAGCTTGGAAGATCACCTGCTGGATGAAAAAAGTGAAGTTCAAAAAAAGTGAACAAACATCTCAGCGACTCAAAAATATCTCAAATCCTATATCTTCAGTCGGCTTTGCAAGAACCATAAAGTGCATTTTGTATCTCAGAAACAGGGCGGCTTGTCAGATGAATCACAATAAATGATGGAAAGCTTGACTGGGGAGGGAAACTGGCTTTAGAAGCATCAAACTCAAGAAGAGACCAGTCATTCTTAATAAGAAGCACCTTTTCTGCTCACTAGTGTCAGCGGAGCTACAGTGAATGGCAATGATTTAATCACGGCTCTGCATAAATACATACGAATGAAGATGCGTGAGGCAAATGCAATTAATGCCAAGGAGGTGGACAGTCTAAATTATTCTGATGTTGTAGTACAACAACAAGCTTGTCAGCCTATTGTGTTGCATTTGTTTTGTATTTCAACATCTCAAATGACAGCCATGATCATAATATTTTGGAATTATATTACTTTGCCGTTCTCCATCTTACAATTTCACAAAGGTGTCGACTAAAGAGGGGCAATATATCATCTCAAAATTTTGGTTGCAGGTGTAGGTATGTCGCGATATCAACTCTTAGTGTTACTATTATTGTGAGAAAAAACATCACAATTCATGAATATTGAGACTGTGACTAAACAATAGAGGAATGTTTAATTGTGGTCTAACCTGTGGTCTAACATGTTACTGTCCCTTAAGTTAAGTGATGGACTTCATGAAAATTAACTTCCTGAAAGACAGAATAAATTAAATATTAAATATGAAAATAATAGCCAGATATCAAAAATTTTATTTACATTTAAGTCTATTTTTTGGATGATAGATTTAACTTGTGGTTCTCACGTTTATATTGTGACCTGAATAATAATTCCAGACACGAACAATTTATTTGCTTTTGTTCTTAATTTTACAGTCCTTTCCATTTTTGTGCAAAACCTTAAACCAAAGCAAGACATTTACAGAAAAGTTTTAGAAAATGTTTTGATGGATTGCAATCAAAAAGGATATTAGCATTCCTTAATGTCGAAGGTTCTTTTCTTACTAAGGAAGTGCTCAATACTCAAAATCCATTTCAATACCACAATTACAGTTAAAACACTATAATTAAGTCTTTATATAATAGAATGTTATTTTTGAGCACAAATACTGATTTACATAGATTCTATTCTGAAACTATCCAGGAAATTTTCAACTTTGTCCTATGTGATTGTTTTCAGTGTCAAGTGAACTGATTTTCTGACAACCATATAAGGTAAAGCCAGAGTTTAGAGCACACAATCCCAACCGTATTAGCAAAAGAGATACTATAATAATTACAATAGAGAATGTATCATAACGAGCTTAGGATTTAAGAGGCAATGTGAGGTCCACATTTTCCAGGAGAAGGATGAGCAGCACCAAAATCCACAGCCCGAGTTTAATGAATTCTTTTCTATGCAAATGACATCCAGATTAGGGTGAATTTAATAGGGCGTGTGGGTGTGCTCAAAAAGTCCAACTTCTGGTCACAGACACTTAAGCCCTGTTGACTGGCCAGCCGCTACGATTGCCCTGCGGCTCCTGTCTACTTCAAGCCCTCTATCTTGCCTCCACACACAGTCACTGGCCCTAATGGCACTAATGGAACAGTAGGGGAAATGTCTGAGAAGAGCATGGCATTTCTGAAGAAACCCGAGGTTTAAAACACATAAAGCTCGACTGAATTTTGAGCATTGCAATTACCACAACGGGCTGCAGTCATTACAAACTAATGGCTTATTTCTGTGGTTTGAAAAGGTCAAGAAAAACTCTAGACATGTGTTGTTCACTCGTAAGGTAAATGTTCACATTGTATTCTGGAGTTAATTTACTTGTTGCTTGAGTCATCAGAAAATGTAGGGACACATCAACAAAATTGAATGGAATGGAATGCTTCATTATTCTATGTGCCGTCGTGACACATATTCATGTGCAATTACTGTCGTGATCACATGCAATGGTATTTATGTATTTATTTATGTATTTATTTGTCTATGGGAGTTTTTATTTATTTATAGATCTTCTACTGAAAGTGTTTTTCAGACTTCCTATAAGTGATCTGTTCTTCTGTATCTACCTCTGTATCTACCTGCGTTGCATCAATGACATTTCCCCATGTGGGACAATAAAGGAATATCTTATCTTATCTTATTGTTGAAAGATGAGTCAAATGCAGAGGACTTAATGCAATACATTATGCACAGCTTTATAATGTCTAACATTGTGATAGTTTTAAAACCTCATTGCAGTTTTTTGTTCTATGTTATAATTAAATATTATCAGGCTAATTCTTAGATTTTTAGATTGGCAACACCACAACAGCTGTGCCCCTTCTACATAATAACATGTAGAAAAATATCTGGATGTACCGTCTCCTCGTCAAGCTAAATTATATATATGTTTTGACCTTGAGATGTCTCCATAGAAATATAAAAAATTGACCAGTGTACAATATATTTTTTAAACTTGTAAAATCCATTCAAACTTACAAAAGCAGTGAAGTCCTTGAATAAATGGTGTCTAAGTCTATGAAGTAGATATAACAAAAGATGTATTAGCAATTGTGGTTTTGGAGATGTACAAAATTAGAATATCAAGTTTATTGTCTATAATTGAAAATTACTTCAAAAACAGACACTTGACATGCAACATTTGAACTGCAGGCACAGCACATTCCTTATGCATTCTTAAAATATAAAAACAGATATTAATTTTATATGTGTATATAAGTGTATGTGTAAATGGCTATGTATAAATGTATGTATGTATGTATCAATACATATAGATGTATATGTCATATGTAGTAAAGTGATATACACATGTGTTGGTGTGTATGTATATATGTATTATAGGCGGGATTATAGGCATATATACATAATGTATATGCATACACTTCCTCTTCTTTTTTCCCCTCTTTCTGTGCTGTGATCCCAAGGGGTAAATGTTTGTCCTCCAATAATTTGAAAAAGATCAGATCAATCAATCAATTAATTAAAAAAATATGTACATTGATGTCCATATCACCCATCCTACTACAGAGGTGTTGTGCAGCGTCAGTGTGAGGCAGAAAATGTCCAGCAGAGGGCAAACTAACTCTACTGTGCACCTCTACCGCACTCTTAATCTCAACCATGGAAGTTATAGGACCTCCTCAGAGAAACATTTACAGTAACAGACTTCAAGTTAGAGGATCCAACTAAATTTTCATGCAAAATTAACCAACATACAAAAAGCAAGAGACAGAAAGGTTCAGTAAAGCTTTGAAGGTTAAAATACATTAAAATACAATACTTACATTTGCAATGTTGCTAAATATATATATATATATATATATATATATATATATATATATGTATATATATATTTAATCCAACAAAATGAAATGTTAGAGCCAAGCGTGTGCCAACAAACGTGTCCTTCAAAAGTGTACATAGTGCGTGTATTCACGTTTTCAGAGAGAAAGTCAAATTATAATAGATACAAAAGATATAAAACAAAAGATTAAAATACACGCCTTCACGATCACATTTTGCTTTGGCATTTGAACCTAAACCCTCGTGTTTGTCTTTGACTTTGTACAATTGCAGGCGTGAATATGAGCCGATGCGACAGAACTTAAAACCGGGATCCAACAACTGCGCGTAACACAACTCAGCTCTCGTTTTCCTGCCATAACGGAAATATTGTCTGGCAACACAATAAAGAAAGAAAAACAAAGCTGATCTGTGCCATACCATTTCGCCTTTGGTGGAACCCCTGCGGTAGTTGCCTGCTCCTGCCGATGCGTTCATGGTCCCCCGAGTAGCGCGAAGCTCCAGCGACGCAAAACATTCACAACTTTCCAGTCATCCTCGTTCCCTTTCCTTCCCCTCTCTCCTCGCTCGTCTCCTACACCAGCGTGTCGCTTCCTGACGCACGTCCAGACCACTGCCGGGGGCTGATCAGCTCTTTCCCTCCCTCTTGCTTCGCTTTGTTGAATAGTTGGGCTCCGACAGTACTTTGGCCAGAGAACCTACTTCAAAACTCCACCCGTCTGTAGTATGGGGGGGGGGGGGGGGGGGGGGAAGGCGTATCACATTCTGTAGCCTAGTTTAATCCCTGCGTTATAAGAAATGATGGCATCCCTTATGTTTTCAGCTTTATTATCACATCCAATAGTCTGCAGTTCCTTATCTGCAATAAAACAAATGCTGAGCAAAATAGTTTCGAAACATTTCCTATTTTGCTTTATAATTGAGTATAGTAAAATGTTTAATGAAGTGAATAATGTGGAGAAAGCAGCTGCCACTCAACACCGTGAAGCAATTTGTCCAACATATTGACTGTTGGCAGATACACGCTGAAACAGACGGCGGAGTCTCTGAATACTTGCAGGATGACGGCCAAAACAAAATCTCCACCCAAAACGATATCGTTGCTACAGAATCTTTCAGTAAATTGTAAGCAACTTCTGCCCTGCTGCTGCTGTGTGCCACTAGTCTCTGACCACTGGTGCAGATACAGTACCTCTAACTGACAACAGGACCAGTGTATTCTCTCTGTCGCAATAGATCGGTGTGTGGCTGCAAAATAACTGTCTCCTGGTGAACTCAGACAAGACCTAAGTCATCATCTTTGGCCCATAGAAACAAAGAGAAAGTGTCAGCACTCACCTCCAGTCTCTTTCTCTAAAATCTGTAAATCAAGTTAGAAATTTGGCGGTAATACTGGACTCAGACTTGAACTTTATCTTCATCAGCAGCTTTTTACCATCTCACAACGTTGCCATGGAGAGACTTATCCATGCATTTATCTCCAATTGGTCGGCCTGGCCTGTTCACTCACCTCAGCCAATGTCGCCATTGTTTTAGCCATCACAAATTATCCAAAACTGTATATCTATTTTCTAAATTACACCCTCCGCATTTAATTCTGCAGCCATTTGTTGACCCATATCCCATGTCCACCCATAACCCCTTGTATCACAGCCAGCAATTAGAAGCTTTTAGCGGTGGGTGGTGTTCAAAGGGAAAGCGAATGTCAGCCTGAGGCCCAAAGCGGTAATATTTTCCTATAGTTGTAAGTAATGAGGATGCATGCAAAAGAGTTCATTATAAGGGACTAGTGTGAATTTAGTGAAACCACAGGGAGCTAAGTGGCACAGCAAGAGCACACATTCTGGCAATATTAATGATCTCAAGCTCACACAGAGATAAAGCAGTTCGTTTGAATTGTCTAATGCTCTTATTATACAAAATCTGGATCAACCTTTGCTTCAGTATCTGTTTTTCTCTTTGAAATTGCTTAGACCTGTAATGCTGCATTTCTCTGTTATTAGACTGTAAATAATTGAACAGTACAAAACACACCATAGTACCTAAGTACACATTGTTTATGATAATTCCCATGTGTGCAGTGTTGGCAAAAATGTAACAATGCACTGCTACAAAATACTTTTTTGTTTCGGTATATGCAAATAAAGTCATGTTAAATGTATTGCAAGATTTGTATTTTCTTAGTGTATATGGCTATTTGCTATTGATTTTTAGTATAGCCAGTGGGACTGTAGTTGATTTAACATCTCATATAACGTCTCATACGTCATATATACGCATGTGTGTGTGTGTGTGTGTGTGTGTGTGTGCGAAATATATGAATTATATATATATATATAAATATATATATAAAAATAAAAATAATATAATTATAAGATAAGATAAGATAATAATATAATTACATATATATTATTCAATTCTAATATGCATACGACTCAGATGACCAGAAAAATGTAGCTTCTCCAAATAATAATAATAATAATAAGTGGACATTTTATCAAAGTTCACATCCACCCATCCAAAGAACTTGCGCTTCAGCACCATGGACAGCGCTCCTGCCAGCTCTGCGCTTGTTACAGTCACTGCACAGGTGGCGTTAATAGACCAGTAAAGGAATAGGGACAATATATCCACGGGAGACCAAGTTCACTTGTTAAGACAGATGAGGAAATGTTTAAATGTTGCAAAAAGGTCCGGAACAGACTTTTACCAAGCCAAAGCTATTTAAAACAACCATTAGCTGCTATAGGAAGAAAGGCTTGCACCAAACACAGGAGGGCCCAGCAGTAATTATAGCTTGGGCACTACATTTGGGAAATTTGTGAAGAATATAATTTGTAAGTTGAGAAAAGTGTAGTTTTGTCATCAGTCTTGACCCTATGAGCTTTGTGTGCAGAAGTAAAAAATAGCAATACATTTTAAGAAAATACTAAACTCTACTAAAGTCGGTCACAAGTTCACATCTCAAACTTGAGCAAGTGCAAATGAAAGAGTCGCTGTGTCAGCATTTTCCTCACTGTAAATTAGCTGCTACACTATATTCCCCTGGCAAAATGGTAGGATTCAGTCTACCAGCTGGAAGCACATATCAGTTTAATAAGATTCTATTATGAAGACATTTTGTTCAAAGTTATTAGGCTGATAAAACAGTGCAATAAAATCGAATATATGATGAGGGGAGCAAGCTTTTAACGGCCGTGCAGTGGACATTAATATGATTGGAATGTATCTAACGTAAACTAATTGAGATAGCAGATTTGCAATGTACCTTGCTTTATTTCCAAATCATCCTTCAATCACGTTGTTCTTCAACTGTGCAATTAACAGAAATTTAATCAAGATTCACTCACTTCTGATTGTCAATGACCTGCTACATACCGTATTTTCCGGAGTATAAGTCACACCAGCCAATAAAATGCATAATAGAAAAGAAAAAAAACATACATAAGTTGCAAGCCGCATAAATGCAGTTGCAAGTGTGAAAATAACAAATAATATCACATATAAGTCGCTCCGGAGTATAAGGATAAGTATAAATATATAAGTATAAATATAAGTATATGTCGCACCCCGGCCAAAACTATGAAAAAAGGTCCGACTTATAGTTCGGCTTATATACATAAGACATTATAATTGGTGTTCTTGCTAGCCAAAATCCTTCTAAATACTGTACGCTATTTGTCCAGGAGACGGTCATCATGACATGTGAATTGAAAATTAATTGTACTGCATTACACCTTCTTAGCATGAAATCAGCTGACCTTTTTCAAAGTATTTCTGTGTACCTATACAATCAAGTTATCAATAGGCTCTTCCTGTCAGGTGGTGTGTGAGTCCGGTGGATTGTCTTACTGCATTTTCAGATCGAGTTTCACCTCCTGTGGTCAACGCTCTTTACATAGACTTTAATATGCCGACAAGTAATGTATAGGAATGCTGTAGGAAGCCGGAGCTGCAGTTTCTCCTTTTCCTGCATGTTGCTAACGCTAACATACATACTAACCCTAACCCTTACAATTGAAAATAATATAAAAATACATATCAAATACACATTCACCTTTTGACACCAACAGAGCAAAGATCATCCACATTTTCAAAAATAAGTTTCATGAATTTGCATATTTATGCCATCACTGCCGAGGAAAACTAGAAAAGCCGACATCTTGCTGGAAATCCAACTTTGCTCCTGGTTGGCCTTCTATTTGACCATTTGGGCTGAGAAATGCTCCACACTTGAATAATGGAACAGCAGATTGTAAAATCAAAAGACACCAGTGGAAAGCTAAAACCATGTAGTGGTAACAATATGGATGACCAGATAACATGTGGGACTGTTGGTTTAAAATGTTTCTCTTGGAGCGGACTAACTGCTGTGTTACACTACAGTCCGCCAGAGAATAGCCCCTGAACTCAATGTTCATTTTCATTTCTTCTTTTTCCGGGAATCATCTAACGTATTTGCAATGTAGAGACATGGGTCAGATGACACTTATGAAAATGCACTTGTAATTGCCGGCTATGTGAGAAGCGCTTTGGAAGTAAAATGCTTTCCAAAAAAACATCTGAGGAAGATGGCTGTAAAAGAAATGTAAAGGAAAACTATTATAGATTGCGATTTCAGTTTCCAAACAAAATTGAAGGCACATAAGTGGAAGCTTTCAGTGTTTTATTATTATGACTCAAGTTTTGGTACCACTTGTTTTTACCACTACACTTGATACATTATCATTACAACCTGATTAAGTACAAAGTAACACAATATCATGTAACCTGAGGGCAACACACTGTGTAAAAACGTGTAACCCAAATGCTCTGACCCCAAACCTATTCATGGGTTTCAGCTTCCTGTTATATGCAACATCTTGACCATTTTTTCCCATTCAAGAGATATAAGATTTGTTTTAAATAGTTTAACTTTATGGCAACTATTTTATTGTATTATCTATTTTGGTTCATCTAAATTACTTTGTCTATGATTGAACTGTTTAGTTAGACTTATTTCAGTATTTTGGCTGTTCAAAGATGTATTCTATTCTCATGAGATTATCTGTTTGCCATATAGGAATGTTATAGTTAAAAGTGCACAGTATAACTTTATTGTGGAGGAATACCTGCTTGTCTCCATGTAGATGTTATTGCTTTCTATGTTCCACAGTGTAAGACTTATACATACTGTATCCCCATGGTAACACTGCCAGACCAAGTTGCAGATCTGCTCACAGTAAGAATGCATGTGTGCACCAATACAATAAATGAGAGCAAGACGAGTTTAATGCCATACTGTGGAACACTGAAGCCAACGCAATGACATCTTCATGGAGTCAAGCTGGTCGTAGACACCACCTAAAAAGTTACATCGTCCACCTTGAAATGATTCATAACCATATAACTGTAACTTTAACTATAACTATAAATGCTAAAAACAAAAACATAATAATACATGGTTTTCTCTATTTGCTTTCTTTCCTTAGCCTTGTGTCCTTGTCTAGATAACCAATCAAACAGAGAGCTGTCCACACAAAGAAGCTCATAGTCTCCCCATGGTAATTGGTGCATGGTTTTCCGTTCCACTGACCTCCAGAAATGTGCTGAATCTAGGTTAACAGTGATGTAACCTGTAAATATGAATTATGTGTCTTTCCAAACGTGTACTATACAGACTAACAGGAAACAGTTGATTTATCATATTCAAAATGAGTTATAGCGTTTGACTGTGGTCTGCGTTGTGATGGAATAACAAGAGGATTTGGATTGCAGATTTTTCTTATTTATCTTTAAGTTGAAATAAAGGCTCATAAGCCCCAGACTCAGCTGAGTCATTGATCTGCTAGGTCACACGTAAAGACCCCACTCCAATCCATAAACACTGAATTAAAAAGGAAAAAGTTCACCAAAGTCTTTATTTGTTGTTGCCACAGGAGATTACTACAAAAAATTTTCTCCATCTATTTCCAGACTATTGCAGGCACTGTTCGCTGTATCATCCAGCTTCATTATTGATTCCCTTGAAGGTATTACAAATGACTTGGTAAATGTCAATCACTAACATTATTTTCAATTGGCACAAACATGCCTACTATGCCCTCCATCAAGTTGTGGGCTCAATTCTCAGGCCATGTATAATGTGAAGTTTACAATTACTCCTTGTAGTATAAAATATGAAGGTGTAAGCTAAATTGGTATTTTAAAATGTCAATTTTCCAAATCAGTTAACATGGAGGAGAACTGTTGCCTGTGCCATGTTTTGACTGCCATGTGGCATGGTTCCTTTGATAGCAAAGGGCATTTCCAGTCAGAGGTGTGCTACAATGAATGAAATTGACAGAATACTTTTTAATCATGAGACCTATTATAGCAATTCACAAAAAGACGTAAGTAATTCCAAGTTTGTGGGCCTGTGTGACGTGGCTAAAGCCAGAAAAAACAAGAAACTACCGGTACTTCTGCTTTATGGAATTTTAAAATGTTCAGTCAACCGCCATGCAACAATAAACAGAAAACAGCTGTTGCTAATGTGCAAATCTTGGTTTTTCCAAGCCCAGATCAAGCCCAAGATCAAGTAAACATTCAGATTTAGATCTGATTTTTGCTATACTGAGTTCGCTTTTGTCCAATCATCTCGCTCTGCTGCTTAGCTAAAGCGTACCAAAAAATGTTAGACAACTTTGGGAGCTACTACGTCGCAGGATCTTGTGAACGGCTGGTTTCAGTCCAATCCACTTTAAAGCAAGCCCAGTGGACACAAGCCCAGTGGACACAAGCCCAGTGGACACAAGCCCAGTTGAAACAAGTCCAGTGGAAACATGCCTACAGGTGCAAGAACAGTTTGGGAACCTTCAACTTATGGCATGGTGCAACGATAGCACTTGTCTTATCCCATAAAACATGTACAAGATTTGTGTGTGTGAATGTTTTTTTGTGTGTGTGCCGAAAGGCTTGAACAGAATCCATGACAAAACGCCCCAAACCACCTGCACCACCATTGAGCCTTTCTATTTGGCTTTTGCATGTTCTGCCTGTGTCCGGGTGGATTTCCACTGGTCCTTAGGTTTCTCTTCTCTGTATCCCTTGGTCTAGTCCTGACCTTGTGTAATGATGTGAAGAAGGGTGCATTGTAATTCAATGTGCCGAACAGGTTGCAGCAATAAATAACTAGAGTCTAGACAAAGCTGAAATATTAATTTGCTGTAAACCTCTAACGTAAACATATCCCCTTTGCCCCAAATGTGAAGCTTGCATGTCAAGCTCCGGCACAGACATAATGACCCACATTCGTTATTTTCGAGCCATAAACACTTGACCCTTTCAACAGACAAACGCACACAGACACATGCTGAACAATGAAACACACTGCATCAGCTTTCAGGCCACTGGGCTCGCACTCCAGCTTCTCAATCAATGACATATACACCGACCGTGGTTACTCTTCCTGTAGGATTGACTTTCAGTATTATAGTTCAAAACAGCCACTTGTGTTTACCACCACAATGACGCCCAGATAGTTGTTACAAGTCCACAATGTCATTCTGTAATTTGCTTATATCCCAATGACATAAATAGATGCTTTGTAATTTTCTTGTTCCTAGGTGATTTCTGTAAAATATGTAAATATTTCATAGAGTTTGGTCCTTTCTGTGTGGAGTGGGCATGTTTCTCTTTGTGTCTGGGTGGGTCAGGGCTTTTCAGTTTCCCCATCAACACAAAACATGTACAAGGTAAAATCCTCCGGCAAAGGTACAGTACTCCTGACCAAGCCTAGATCAAAGATCTGGAGATGACAAATTTCCCTAAGGGGATAATAAAATGTACCTTAAACATAACCTTAATCACTGTTTCTGCCCTATTCAGCAAACTTGATGAAGGAGGCGGGAGATGAGAGAGGGCATGGAGGCAGAAAGAAAGAAGAAATAGAGATATGGATTGAGGGGAAGAGGGAGGGAGAGAGAGACAAGTGGGCAGGGCTGGCAAAAGTACTGATGTACACTACTCAGTTCACTTCTGGTGTTGATCTTAAGTGTCTGGCTTCGTAAAATGAAAAATGAAAATGGTTAATGCTATGGTTAATCATTTTAGTTTTACATTTATAGATTATTATCTAAAATAGTTGTTTCATTAAAAATTAAAAGGTTGAGCACTGAAACATAACTTGTTTTTGGCATGTTTTTCAGATTGAACCTTATAATTCTAAATGAATATTGCATTTTATCCTTTATTATAGCCTAGCTCAATATGACCACTTCCCAAAACACTCACTCGTGAAATTTAAAACTAAATCATTTTCTCAAGATCCTCCTTGGTGCCCTTGTTTCCATATATAAACTAAATTATCGCCTCTTTTATTTTTGCCTTACAATTGGTCAAAACTTCAAACCTAAATATATCTGAACTCCCTTAATGCTGAGAGAACCCTATCATTCTGATTCCTCACACCAAGTTTGCTCGAGATCTGGAGATAATAATATAAATAAATATGTTTTAAACAAGTTGGTGTAATCCCTCATTCGTCCAGGGGGGTTCCATTGTAGAAAAATTCAGTTGTATCATTTGGACCTTTAGAAAAACAAAATATTTTGACTCTCATCCAAGAGTGATCTGTGAATTGAGTCTGGGAACTCATTGTAACTGTTGTAACCTGACTATTGTAACCTCACTTTCACTCCCTCCTCACTGAGTACCTGATTAGCACCAGAATGCCCCGGGCGTCTCCCACTCCCGCTCCGAGTTTCAAAATACTATTATATACAACCAGAAGGTTGAATCTTAAACATCAATTTCGGTTTAAAGAAGGATTCTCCTTATTCACAAAGATTGTCTTTTTAACTCCTCTTACCAACCATCTTTTCTTCTCACCGTCTTGAAGACAGTGAGGTTAATAGAAGACAGTGAGGTTTGTGGTTAAGATTAAGATGCACGGCGCTCTGTGGTCCTGAATTTGCATGTCTTCTGTGTTGATAAAGCCTCTTGTGAAGTGGCTGTTTAGTCTCTCCAATGTACCGCTCTTTACAACTTTCTTCACTGCATTGGATGCATTGCTCTGTTTTTGTGTTGGCATCTTGTCCTTTGGATGAACCAGTTTTTGTCTTAAAGTGTTGCCTGGTTTAAAATAAACAGGAATTTAATTTTGCTTAAAAACTCTTTGCAGTTTTTCCGACAGTCCCAAGACATAAGGGATAGAAACACAATTTTTCTTGGTTCTTTTTCCCTTTCCCAAATCATTGTTTGAACATTGATTTGTATGTGTTTGTGTGTACAATTCAGAGTGTGAGAAATCTCTTGCTCTAAGTGTATTAGTGGCATAAATCACACCATTAGAGGCAATGCTGTTTGCACAATGCCTCGAGGAATATGTTGGCCCAGATGATTCGCTGAAATGAGGCAACAATTCAATAAGCTTTGGCGTCCATGTGCAAACTGTCATATTTTATTATAGAATTTCTCAATAGAGGCTAGACAGAGGGAACACAGATAATTGATTTTAACAGATTTGTATGCTCACTATGGCTGGAATATAATAACATAATAAAAGTATGAATACAGATTCGTATTATGTAGCTTTAGTTGTGCTGTAATAATAAACTACAATTCTTGTGTACATGGATGGAAGGTCATGTTCAGTAAGGATTTAGAAGATAAACAGAAGACTTTCTACAACAGTGGTCAGTAGTTCACTGACATTATGCAATCAATAAAGTACATATATGCAGTTTTTGCACCATTCAAACGGCAGTTGCACAATAGAGATGTCTGGTTACTGCAAGGTCGCGTGATCGTTGCATAAGACAATTCAAGGTCATAGATCAAGTGGACATACCAAGTTTTACATACAAAAACAGAAATTGTTTATTCATTTTGATTTAATAGTGCCAAGGTATTTTTGTATGTATTATAGATTATGTAGTCCAGATAACAATTAGTACGACTATGATTACTTTTTATGTCAACTTGTCACGATTAGTCTATTAATCATTGCAGCCCTAGTGTTATGTTTGGTAGCTCTGCATGTCAGTCTTCAGCCAATCAAAACTCTACTTCGAATGCCTGTGGATGAGATGCTGTCTTCAGTTATTTATACTAATGTGAGCTATGTAGTAAACAGACTAAACTTACATTCAGAATCCCTGGACATGGTTAAACATATTTTAATAGTAAAAGTCTGCATACATTATTTCATACACTGTCCCTTAACAATCATATTTATAGTGTACAATGTTTCTGTTTTGTTCCATTTACAGTCCTCTGGCTCATACCACCTCCTTAAGTCAGGAAACAGTGACCTTCAATTTAAGTGACGAGTGCAATAGGATCTCCAGATCTTGAGCCAGGATCTTGTACAGTTCAACCTGATTAGTGCAAATGTGCATGTTTTATGTTGATGAAAGAAACTGGGAGCAATGGGAAACCACACATGAAGTTGTCTGGTCAGCCAAAACAACACACTTTTGCTTTCTTTCCTCCTATACCCCCTGCTCTCATTCATTAAAACGCAAAAACTGTGCATAGTTCTTCCCCTATTATTCCCAAATAATTTAGTAGTTTTAATCATTTTAGATTTTTTTTAAATTATGTAAATTGTGCACTGTTGTGTGCCACATTTTTCACTTTCACTCTTAACTCTTAACATGAGCTGTTTGAAATGGCCTATTTACAAATAGTTTATTCCTTGATAGTAGCTAGACAAATATATCTCCCCTTAAATCATCCTACAGCTTTGTCACACCATTGTTTGGACACAGCTCCATGCATCACAGAGGCAGGGCATTGCATCCAAGTCTCATTACAACACATGATTAGAAAAGGGAAAGGTGAGCTGAATATCTCACTTTGACAGAAATACTCTGCCCCACAAAGGCTGAACATAATCATAATATATCTCTAAAACAATTATTCACCATTAAAATGCTTTGTGTGTGTGTGTGTATGTGTGTGTGTGCACTATTGTGTTGTTTTGACAAAGTGTTAAGGAGGCTATCCATCACGCTGAACGGGGGCAATGCACTGTTCAACATATTCAGCATTTACAGTCAGCGGCCGTGCGTCTTCTGCTCCAGGACGACTGATGATTTGTGGTGTGTGATTTTTCATGCTCCCAAAACAAACTGCTCCATTTTGTGGTTAAAAAAGTGGATTAGATTTTGTGAAAGATTGTGTGTCACTGAAGTATTGTGTATTCTTTGCCGTTGAACATTTTGCAATTTTCTTTTCACACATCTCTAATTTGACATTTTACTTTCTCCTGATGTTTGCATTTTTCCTTGCTGAGCACCCCTCTTGAAAAATCCGCTGGGTAGAGGATCAGTAAAGACTTTTATAATTTCATGTTGAGATTACTTTTAGCATTTCAAAAGCATCTGCCAAAAGAGCAAGAAACATTTTATATTCATATGGGAATCAGAGAAACAACCACATTTTTAAATAGAAATTCATAAATATATTACTATAAATAAAAACTATCAACCACATACGCACAAAGTTATTTGAAAAGTATTATTTTCCTTTTAAAAGCAAAGTGGAAGGAAGGAACAGGAGGAACAGGAGCTCGACAGCTTCAGTTTGGATTTAACTTGGATTTGGACTTTGAGACTGACTTTTGTTTGCACTGAATTTGTTTGCACTGAATTAAAAAAACAGCAACTGTATTTTAACAAAGTGAATTTTAAAACATTTCATTTTCATACCCTAAAATTTAAACACTGTATTTTAACAAAATCAAGGTGAAAAGTATTATATGAGATTATGAGAAGAACAAGGAGAGAAATTCCTCATTGTGGTTTTGGTCAAGATCCCTCATCAAACTTTGAAGTGATTCCGTTGTGACCACTACGAGCTGATTAAGGCAATTCCCTAATGGATGTGGACAACATGACTTATTCAAAAAGACTTCAGTTCCACCCCTGAATTTCACACATCTTATGTTGGGCTGATGGGGTCAACAATGCAATCACCAGAAGGAACGTGATCCTCTGGCTCTGCAAAAGTCAGATAGCTACTCTCTTTGATCATTCAGAGTGCAGTTATGGATTTGAATGTTAAATGATTAGACAGTTATAAGTCAAAGGGAAAATAATGCACTTATTAAGATTGTATAAATCAGGGGCGTAACCGAACTTTTTTTTCACTTGAGTGGTTCAAAAGTGGCAAATCAAAGACCAATGTCATCATTTTGGGTAATAGATATGCTGAAACTATTACAGCTTGGGCTTATTTACTGCAATTTCCCTATGTTTGTTTTATATTAGTGAAATAATTAGTATAATGTAACTTAAACAGTTTGAAACCATTGCCTCAAGCACATACATTGTTCATGTTAAATCTCACAAACATATATTTTTAGACTAACCTACAAGGCCAACTTTATTATACCGTATTTTTGACCAGCTATATTTTGTTCTAGTTCTATTAAACACAAACTTGGGCATTAGTATAGTATTTACAAGGTGGACACTTGGACACTGGTCTGGCCAACATCCCGTATCAGGCTTATCAGTAACATTGTGGCTTGTTAGTGAAAGGCTTGAGGCTAATTAAAAGTGTTGGCTCACAGTGAGACCTGGAGAAGCGCGTGTTGTGTGTTTGAAACAAGACGCAGTCGGGCAGTCGTAGCAACACAATCAAAATTTAATGAAACGCCCTGATCCTGTCTGCCTCCCGGAGGTTCCTTGTTTCTCTGTCAAGGTCAGGATGTTCTGTGTTTACATCATGTTAACCGCAAGAGGCGATCAGAAAACATTATGTCACACCTTGTAACACCACAAGTATCATCATCAGTACCAAACACACAGCGCGCTACGATGACAGTTTGGGGACAGGACTTTGAAATTGTGCTGCAAAACAACTTGATTGCGTAGACTTGAAATGATTTCTTTCCAAACTTTGTGGAACCAGTGGCCAACAGTGCTTCAAAATCAGTGCATTATAACCCAGCATTCATTTTGCTCATTACATTACATTACAGAGCAAAAATAACTTTTGTAACATGTGTAACTTTACCAATAGCTATATAGACAACCCGTTCACATCACATAACATCAGATTTGCTTTTCCTATGAGTAAATTATTATTAGCAAATGTGAATGTAGTAATTGAACCTCTTTGCAGCCTAGAGATTACAGCAATAACAGATATCTTTCATTCATGTTGACTTTTTTCCTGGTACTTATAACATCATTAGATCCTCATTTTATATTTTGTTCAATGTAAACCGCTATACTGATCTTAAACGGCTTAGTAAGAAGAACCAGGTTCATTGACTTTCTGTTCAAAGCTAATAAGCCCCGCCTCTTATTTCACCATAACAAGCAGCAGATTGTCATTTACGGGTATGTTATTATTATGCTATGGGGATAGGGGGTATTTTCTGAGCACTGGAGCCTCAGTTGCAGGACAATATAGGATTATTCAAACATGTAGGAATGAATTAAAATACAACTTTGACTGACTAAACTCCTGACAATTCATTAAAGTTGAGTTTGCATATACGAATGACCCCTTTAATTTAGCATTTTCTGTCTAACATGTCTTTTATGGTTTCTATATTAACCATAACTCTGTATCAAAATCTTATTTGTTTTAATGCTGAGTCAAAATATAGGCTCAAAAAGAGTGAGGAAAATGGTGCTATGGAACAGTATAATAAGTATAAGTATAAGTATAATAAAAATGCTAACGTTGTTTTTTTTAGTTTATTGAATTTGATAGATTTTCAAGTTGGCTGGTTAACATCATATTGTTTGCAGGTAATAAGAATTAGAGATAAAAACAAACTTTTCCTTGCTTTTTTATTTTTCCTTTTTTTGATTGTTCAGGTACCTAAAACAAGCACAACTGAGAAATGTTTTTACCCAACTTTACATCATTTGACAACCAAATCAGAATTCATTAAAGGAGAATTGTTGCCGGAAATAGTTCAGTTTGTCTCTGACAAATTACAGTATAAACAGTTTATTTAGTGCACTGACACATGTCAAACCTGAAAAAAAAAAAAACTTTTCACTTTTTTCTGCCGTGTTTGCATGCCAAAACCATCATTCAGTTTATTTCTGGCTTATTTATTTAACTCCCCAAGGTGTCATGAATATCATGGTAATCAGCTTGGAGTGAAGACAGCATGAGATGTGTTTAAATGCCACTTCGGAGATGCAGCGGTCATTCATTGGGCACTCAAGCTGTCAATGTTTTTGTTGGGATGAAGTACAGGAAGCGTTTTAAATAGACACGTATTGTTAAATGCCTATTTAATCAATTTGAGGGGAAAATTACATGGTCTGAGTTACATTCCCTTCCAGAATACTTTTACAGTTCTTTTTGTCTCTACTTTGGACCTTTTGTAATTTGATTTCCTTTTGTTTCCAGTGTTTTTGCTTGGCCTTCTCCAATCACTCCTGCCTACACTTACCTGATCACCTTGTAGCTCCTGCTCCAATCGGAACTCCTTTCCCCAGCCAGTCTCGCCTTCAACAAACCTAGTTAAACTTTAACTGTGTTTGTTTGGCTTCTGGGTCCTTACGTCAGCTATCTCAACAGATATAGAATATTATCATTATTTCTCCTAATATGTTTGCACGACAAACTTCTGATGCCAACTCTGATGCCAAAAACCTTTTATTATAAGCAAGCGATCCCATGATCCAGTGTTTCTGGTGGACCCCATCCTTGTCTGAGTTTCCATCTGCTCGTGAGACCTCTCAGGGCTCACACATGCAGTGGGTTCAGGCACACTGCCAGCCCACCGCTCAATCACAGACCTCAGTAGTGCCAATGAAATACAGTGTTGGAGCGGATTTCACCACAGCTACAGTCTTCCCCTGGTAAGAACAAGAACCTACTCAACGCACTTTTTTATTTTTTACACTGGATCTAATGATAAGAATTTAGCAATATGACAATTTTTACAAACCAACCCTCAATGTAGCAGATAATAGGCGTTTAGAATTTACATTAGCGGCACCACAATGAAAGAGCTGTAATAAATTGGGGCAAGTTGAGCTTATAACAGTAATGGAATTGTTGTCACAGTCTGCTACCTTGGGCTCACAGCCAATTCCCTCCCAAGCTCTCAGAAATACAGCAATCCTCCTCTGCTCCATCTCACAGCAGTAGAACCACCCGCCTCCTCAACCTCTCCTCCTTCTCCTCTTCTTCACAAACACAAGTCTATGCCTCGGAGTGAGAAATTAAATGTGTTTCATTACTGAACCTACAAAATATTTATTTCCCTTCATCTTCTATATCTTATTACATTTCCATATAGTTAGATAATGTGCCTGGGGAACATTTGTGCAATTTCCAGCACCTCAGATGAATATGTAGCAGAAATATTCAGGAGGAGATGTAGAATGCAAAATTATGTCTTTATACTGCCAGCTGCTGATGCATGGAAAATCCCCAGCAGAAACCAGACCTCTAAGAGAATTATTCCTGAATAACAATTTGATATGACGCCCCAAACACTAGATCGTCCACCTCTGTCTTGGCACCACTCCTCTAAAGAAGAAACTAGTGCTGTGTTCCAACCACCTCGATCTTCTTTGTCACATTCGCTTCAGTTGCAGTCATGGCTTGAGGACAGAGACTCGCTGTTTTCGTACTGTCTCATGGCCCGCCAACCCTTTCTCTGGGGTTTATATGCCAACGCCAGACTTTGGAATCGTCTGCAGCTGCCTTGAGATATAGCACAAGGCATTATTGCAGTCAGACAAACGATTCATGCTGCAAATGGCTGTCTGGTGGTGCCACAAAACCCAAATGAAATTTTCCAGAGATAGTGGATAAAGCTCGCAGAGAAAACATGCTACAAATGTTTGATGGTTCAGTGGGAATTGAACAAAAGTGTTTACTTATAATAATAATAATAATAATAATAATAATAATAATAATAATAATAATAATAATAATAATACGCACACTGTTTGTCCAAGATGGTCTGGTGTCTTTATTATTTGTGCCTCCACGGAGTCTGAAATGGGCAAATTTAATAAACTGGTGAAATAAACAAAATTGTTTCTTCATCTTACCCTTTGATTTTATAACCAGTAACTGAACAGCGTGTCCAGAACAGAATTGAGAGACAGCTGGGTCAGTGTATCTCCAAAATTGTAACTCTTTTTGAAATTCAACCATCTGTAATTGTACATCTATGAACGGTATCTAAAAACTTAAGAGAATTAACTGTGTGGTTACTCTTACTGCTAAATGAGTTAACTCTGGGTTCATTATATAAAGCTGTGTTTGTTGCGCATAAGGTTGAATATGGACATAGCATTAGCTTAGCACAGGCAGGAAGCCATATTGCTCCTTTAATTGCCAAACCCTTGTGGATGGAAGAAGATTTTTTTGCATAAAATTCTGAAACCCTAAACCGAACAACTATATAAGTTTGACTTATTTGCCAACGGATTGTTGGTGTCATTGTTTACGTTTCAGTAACCATTGCTGA
This sequence comes from Eucyclogobius newberryi, assembly GCF_026437365.1. Taxonomy (NCBI): domain Eukaryota; kingdom Metazoa; phylum Chordata; class Actinopteri; order Gobiiformes; family Gobiidae; genus Eucyclogobius; species Eucyclogobius newberryi. The sequence continues at coordinate 22,799,925 of NW_027315746.1, forward strand.
GCTGGACTGAGTCTTTCAGGACTGTTTCAATGCAGCTCACCTCGGTCTGCGTTTCTATGTGTGTCTGGGTCTCTCATAGGAGGGCAAGAAGACAATCCAGGATATTAGAGGACTCTTACAGCGGGAAGTGAGTGAGACAAAGTGAAAGGCAATGGGATCCAACCCGAGCTTTAATAAGGCCTCCTGGGGTGTGCCTGGATAGGAGGAAGCAGGAACAGGCTACTGTACAGCTCCTTGGGCCTTTACCAGTAGAGAAAGTCTACTTGGTGGAACGCAAGGGCGCACAAAATTAGGGGGGGAAATGACACCAAAGACAAAAAGATGGTGAGCTCCGTGTCACATTTTATATTCCGGTCACTGCCTGTCACATCAGTGAGCAACAGTGATGGAGTTTCCAGCTTTCTCATTCATTTAATTGTGACTGGCAGAGAAAATAGTAGAAGTGGTATCAGATTTGAGTGTAAAAGTTCAGAGAAGAGCTATTCAATTTCTGTAATTCAACCAGCTGGACAATATTATATAGTATTTCACACATAGTCTTTATGTATCATTATAAAGTAATTTAAATGTATGTTCTGTTCAGAGTATCTATGCTTCTCTACCAAGATGCCAAATGCTGGAGGAATTCATAGGGAACTGCAAAGATCAGCAAAGATGGAGCCTTTGCAGTTCACCCAGAAATATAGGACATGGATGCTATACATTTTTAAAAAATAGAATCATGTATAAAAACATGTGAAACACATTTGTTTTCCGTACCCACTGACTAAAATATTCCAATCATTGTTTTCTTTCTGAAAAGCTAAACTTCAGTTTTTATACTTTTATTCATTAGTTTTTTGGATAGCACCGGTATTTGCATGTGATGATTTTTTTATTGTAAAAAACCATCTCAATATTGAGAATACAAAAGGGAAAGAAAAGCTTCTATACTGCTTCAAAAGAGCAAACCTTGACTTCCGATGGATTATAAAGATTAGCCCAATATGTTTGGAAATATGTGTTTTGTCATTTATCAGGCTGTCAGGAAGGCTGTCATCTTGTTTTCCTTGTCACTTTAAACTACTGCACTAAAGCAAAAGCAAAAAAAAATTGTGAAACTTGACCTGTTAAATGATTCAAGGACATTGTCACTTGATTTATGTCCTGATGTTACTCAAGTATCTCGTCGTGTAAACAATGTGTCCACACTTTACACTCTCCACTTCAACGTGAAAATGTGTTTTCACCATTACAATGTAGAAAAAAACAACAATGCATGTTAGTCAATAAAAACATACACCACTAACAATTAACAAGTTACAAAATCAATTGTTTTCTAGATTATGCGTGTGATATTATTACTGCTTCTACAAAAACTAACTGTATCATACCATTATTGCATGTTATTACCATTACATCAATGCTCTCCAGCAAAGTAATACCAAAAAGTTACTCAACCAAATCCTTTTGTGCAAATTGATGGTCCACTTTTGGCCCCCTCTTTTGCTCTTTGGATATAATCCCATATGATTATAAATAGTTTATAATTAGCTCCTCCAGCCATAGGCAATAGAATTGTTCATGAGACTGGCCCTGATAGATTATAACCGTAGAAAAGTAGAAAAGAAAATCCCTCCCCCCGATTACATTAAGTTTATCAGTTCAAAAATAACTCTCCTCTGCAAACAGTTTCAGTTAAAAGTGGCATTTCAAGTTCAAGCTGGCCTTATGACACATAGTGAAAATGGCTGTATGAAAGTTGTGTGTGTGTTTCAACAAGTTATAATTGTTAGGTAAATGTATAGCATAAGAATTAAGAGTCCATCAAACCCCTCACCTTTCCCCCAACAGATGCACGTAGATGTGCATATGGGTCTTCTTGAAATGGGAAAATGATTTGTCAACTGAACAATCTCACACAAACTGGTAAAGAATCTGCCAACAATGTGTTTATTAAGTGATCAAGGTTGATATCAACTCTCACAATGGTACATTAACATCTAAAAAATCCCAAGTCTTTTTACTCTCTTTTCCTGTTCTGACAATGTCTAATACAACTATATTCCTAAGCTTATTACCTACAAATAAACATTCAGAAGTCACACTGAAAAGGTTAACTATAAAAGATATATGCTGTTATCATGCAACTGAATGACTTGTATTTTAAGTACCAAAATTACAACCTAAAAAAAGATTAATTTCTCTCGATTTAAACTGAAGCTGTTCCTGAACTTTGCTGGACTCATTGTAAAGCAGAGACTCTGTCGCTTTGGCTTCTGTTGTCTGATTTACTCTTAATTAAGTGGAAACAAGCTCTGCTGAATGGTTGAGTTAACTGAAAATAAGTAGTTTATAGTTTTCTTTTTCATATTTTACCTTCCCAGAAGCTTGATCAGTTGGTGGATGAAATAAATCCAAATTTCAAACAAGTCTGTACAGGCACACCGGAATTTCAATGAATAGTGAAAATAGCCTCTACTGACACCGACTTATTACATGTCCATTTTAAGACGTGTTTACCTGTGTTTTTTAATGAAATGCTAAGTGCTTTGAGTGCCTGAAATTACATCTAATTCCCTGTTGTTAAAAAAAGAAAATACAGCCTAAATTAATTTGGAAATAGTCAACGCTACATGCAAATGTCATTCATGTGTTCTGTCACTCTGCTTCCTTTATAGAAGCCACTAATGGATGCCTGTTGTGTTGTAGACAACGAGCCGAGTATGGATCTGGTTTTGTGTTTCTTCCTCTCTTTATTATATTAATATCCTCCATCTGTTCACCTGTTCTGCACCTGCCAAAGCCAATATCCTATGACTTTATGATACCGTTTTCAAGTGGGGCTACCACTACAGTCAGCTGGGATGGACAACTGTTTATTATGCTCCTGAAACATGCTTGTCACTTCTGATGGTGACTGACTGTCGTAATAAATTATAATAGATTTGGTAGTCTATACTTTTGATATAAAATCAAGCCAGAGAGCAGGTCAAAAATAATATTTGTGTTTTTCTAGTTTATGCTCATATCTGAACCTCCACATGAAAAAACGGCACAAGGTTAACTAATTAACTAATTTTTAGGCCCGAGCCCCAGCAGGGCGGAGGGCCTATTGCTCCCGCAACGCTGCCGAAGGCAGCGTTGCAACTGTCTTACCAAACATGCGGGCGCAGCCCGCATGTTTGGTGCCCCGTCGCCCCTGGCAAGTACAGTGAACTAGCCCATGCCGAAGGCATGGATCATGCATACTTACTCCTGCTATGACAGAAATAGTCAACAATTAGTGAATGGGCGTAGCCCATTCACTAATTGTTGACAACAGCAGCGCGAAGCGCTGCATTCCTCCAAAAACCCTCCTGGCATCGTCCCGTACGCGAGAATCCATGCCGCAGGCATGGGCCATGCTTGTATCTGCTCAAATCAATGGAAGTCTATGGGGAGTGGGCGGGGCATCCCGACGGAATAGGGAGTGACGAGCGCGTAAGCGCTCGTAATGATGATTCCACCCCATGGCGGCATCGGGAAGGCTTAGAGCTTTCAAACGATGTATCATTTGTTGTTATAGTAAAAACGGCTATATTGTTTTTGCTAAAAATATTATTATTATTATTTTTCTTGTTCTTCTTCAGCGCTTTGATCTCTAATTTGACCCCCTGAACATGCTCAAAAACTCACCAAACTTTGCCCAAAATTCAGAATCGGTGAAAAATTTTATTTTTTCTGGGCCATTTTTTTTTTCGTTAAAAAATGGCGCGACAGCGCCACCGACAAAAGTCAAAATACATTGCGCCTATGGGAGACGCCCCGAGGTCAACTTTGGCGTAAAGCTACGAAATTCGGGACACGCATTCCTCTCGTGAGGATAAAAAAAAAAAAACATTGTGGCCACGCCCCCAAACTTACCCTATGGCCGCCATCTTCCTTTGAAAATGAAAACAAGCCGAGTTAGCCATTTTGTTTACGTCAAACTTTGACGAACTCCTCCTAGGGCGTTTTGCCCACCAACTTCAAAATCGGCGTACGTCCTCTGGACAAGTGGGGCATCTAAAGTTATTCAATTTTTTGAGATACCTTTAACGGTCTGTGTGCGGCGCAGCCGCAAAGTTGGACAACTTATTTTGGAATATTGCAGATCTAAAAATTGCTCCCATTTGATCAAAACCAGTCCGATTAGGACCAAATTTGAATCAGTTGTTAAACTTTCTAGTTTGGACCAGTTTAGGCTGACAAAATTGAAACGGCCGCGATAGCGCCCCCTACAGAGTGACCTTTAAAATAACATTGAAGGTCAAAAATTAGTTTTACCAAAATTGTCTAAACTTTACCCAAAATTCTATTTTGCCGTCCCGATCACAAAAGCCAATCACAAAAATGCCTAAATTTTTACGGCGTAGTCGTAGCGATGACAGAAACCTCCCATGTTATCCCTATGGGAAAACCGCAAAATCTCTCAAATTACCACATTTTTATGTTTTACACTTCAACGAACTCCTCCTAGTGCGTTTTGCCCACCAACCTCAAAATCGGTGTACGTCCTCTAGACAAGTGGTGCATCTAAAGTTATCCAAATTTTAAGGATAACTTTTACGGTCTCTGTGCGACGGAGCCGCAAACGTTTCCCAGAATTCTGACTATTTGGCCTTCAGAGTGGCCTATAAACAATAGAGTTTTTCCAAATGACATGACATTTTGCACTAAATTCTAATTTGCCATCCTGATCATACAAGTATGAGAGCCAAAGTCATATTTTGTACGGCGTAACCGTAGCGTTGACAGAAACATCCCATGTTATCCTTATGGGAAAATCGTAGAATCGCTCAAATCACCACATTTTTACACTTCACACTTTAACAAACTCCTCCTAGGGCGATTGTCCGATCAAGCTCATATTTGGGGAAAATCATCTACACAAGCGGGGCATCAAAAGTTATCCATATTTTGATTCTAAGTGCTACGGTCTCTGTGTGGCGGACCCGCAAATATATGTCAGAAATGGGAAAACAGCGAAATCTCTAAAATGACCACATTTTCACGCTTCACACTTTCACCAACTCCTTCTAGGCCGATTGCCCGATCAAGCTCATATTTGGGGAAATCATCTACACAAATGGGGCATCAAAAGTTATCCATATTTTGATTTTAAGTGCTACGGTCTCTGTGCCGTGGAGCTGCAAATATACTGTCACAAATGGGAAAAACGCCAAATCCTTGAAATGTTCACATTTATGCTTCACACTTTAATGAACTCCTCTGTGGGCAATAGCTCGATCAAGCTCATATTTGGGAAAAATAATTTACACAAGCGGAGCATCAAAAGTTATCCATATTTTTATTCCAAGTGTCACGGTCTCTGTGCGCTGGAGCTGCACATTTGACCGACATTTGTGTTCATTTGCACTGGTTAAGCACAGCATTGTACATGTCCAATGTGTCGCTGTCTTAGTTCTTAGACAATTGCGTTAGCGCCATCTCTGTAAAATGCAGAGAGCAGAGTCGGAAGGCCGGCGGCCCGCGAGGGCCGTTGGATGCCGCTTGCGGCTTTAATATTCTTTCTTCTTCTTCTTCTCGGGACCAACCCCCCTATTTTTCACCCAGTGAACATTGACGAAAAGTCACAAAAATGTTCACGTCTCTAAAAATCGTGCCTCTCTACATTCTGGCTATTTCCCTTTTCTAAAATAAAAAAAATTGGCGCGTCAGCGCCCCCAAATGTACCAAAAATGCATTGAGAGATGGGAAATGACCCAAAAAAAATCTGATCGTAGAATCATGAAATTTGGCGCAGAGGTAGATGGTGACAAGAGAAGTAAAAAATATTATCACGGCAACGCCGTCCGCCCAACCAAATGTCGGCCATATTGCTTCAAAAATGGCTAAACATGACTTCGGAGTTTTTCCAAACGTCGTACTTTTACGAACTCCTCCCAGGGCGTTGGCCCTAAAAAGCTGAAATTTGGTGAAAATGCTACTGAGGAGTGGGACATCAAAAGTTATCCAAATTACATTGATACCTGTCACGGTCTCTGTGCGGCGAAGCCGCAAACTGTAGCTAGAATTTCAGAAATCTCCCATATTTAAAATTTCTGCCGTTTGCGCAGATAAAGTCCGAATTGCGTCAAATTAGAATCAGTTGTTAAACTCTTTGCCCTAAACCTACTTGAAGTGAAATAAATTCATTTGGCGCCACAGCACCCCCTACAGATTTTATATGGAGGTTAAATGTTTAGTTATGTTTAGCGTAATAAAAGGACAATTGGGGCGCGTAAGCGCCCCCTCCTCTTGCGGCGTGGCGGCGGTGTGGCGGCGGCGTGGCGAGGGCCGATCATTGCCGCTTGCGGCTATATTTTCTTCTTCTTGTTCTTCTTCTCCTTCTCGGGACCAACCCCCTTATTTTTCACCCAGTGAACATTGACGAAAAGTCACAAAAATTTGCACACCTCTAAAAATCGTGCCTCTCTACATTCTGGCTATTTCCTTTTTCTAAAATTAAAAAAATTGGCACGTCAGCGCCCCCAAATGTACCAAAAATGCATTGAGAGAAGGGAAATGACCCAAAAAAAATCTGATCGTAGAATCATGAAATTTGGCGCAGAGGTAGATGATGACAAGAGAAGTAAAAAATATTATTACGGCAACGCCGTCCACCCAACCAAATGTCGGCCATATTGCTTCAAAAATGGCTAAACATGACTTCGGAGTTTTTCCAAACGTCGTACTTTTACGAACTCCTCCCAGGGCGTTGGCCCTAAAAAGCTGAAATTTTGTGAAAATGCTACTGAGGAGTGGGACATCAAAAATTATCCAAATTACATTGATACCTGTCACGGTCTCTGTACTGTACTGTACAAGAATTTCAGAAGCAAGAATTTCAGAAATCTCCCAAATTTAACATTTCTGCCGTTTGCGCAGATAAAGTCCGAATTGCGTCAAATTAGAATCAGTTGTTAAAACTCTTTGCCCTAAACCTACTTGAAGTGAAATAAATTAATTTGGAGCCACAGCGACCCCTACAGATTTTATATGGAGGTTAAATATTTAGTTTTGCGAAATTATATGAAATTTGACACACAACTCAATTTTGGCATCCCCATCAAAAAAGTCAATGAGACCCATGTCATAATTGTTATGGCGTTGCCGTAACGATGACCGAAACCTTCCATGTTATTCCAATGGGGAAATCGCCAGAACATGTTTACACTTTAGACTTTCACGAACTCCTCTTAGGGCGTTAGACATATTAACCTGAAATTTTGTGAGACTCATCTTCAGGGGTGGACCATCAAAAGTTATCCACATTTTTATTCAAAGAGTCACGGTGTCTGTGCGGCAAAGCCGCACATTTTGCCAAGAATTCAAAATAAAATTGCTTTTTGATGGTAAAACAAAGGGGAGAAGATGTGACAGCGTCACAGATTCAGCAGTAGATGTAATAAAAGGACAATTGGGGTGCGTTAGCGCCCCCTCCTCTTGCGGCATGGCGGTGGCGTGGCGAGGGCCGATCATTGCCGCTTGCGGCTATATTTTTTCTTGTTCTTCTTCAGCGCTTTGATCTCTAATTTGACCCCCTGAACATGCTCAAAAACTCACCAAACTTTGCCCAAAATTCAGAATCGGCGAAAAATTTTGTTTTTTCTGGGCCATTTTTTTTTTCGTTAAAAAATGGCGCGACAGCGCCACCGACAAAAGTCAAAATACATTGCGCCTATGGGAGACGCCCCGAGGTCAACTTTGGCGTAAAGCTACGAAATTCGGGACACGCATTCCTCTCGTGAGGATAAACAAAAAAAATCATTGTGGCCACGCCCCCAAACTTACCCTATGGCCGCCATCTTCCTTTGAAAATGAAAACAAGCTGAGTTAGCCATTTTGTTTACGTCAAACTTTGACGAACTCCTCCTAGGGCGTTTTGCCCACCGACTTCAAAATCGGCGTACGTCCTCTGGACAAGTGGGGCATCTAAAGTTATTCAATTTTTTGAGATACCTTTTACGGTCTGTGTGCGGCGCAGCCGCAAAGTTGGACAACTTATTTTGGAATATTGCAGGTCTAAAAATTGCTCCCATTTGATCAAAACCAGTCCGATTAGGACCAAATTTGAATCAGTTGTTAAACTTTCTAGTTTGGACCAGTTTAGGCTGACAAAATTGAAATGGCAGTGATAGCGCCCCCTACAGAGTGACCTTTAAATTAACATTGAAGGTCAAAAATTAGTTTTACCAAAATTGTCTAAACTTTACCAAAAATTCTATTTTGCCGTCCCGATCACAAAAGCCAATCACAAAAATGCCTAAATTTTTACGCCGTAGTCGTAGCGATGACAGAAACCTCCCATGTTATCCCTATGGGAAAACCACAAAATCTCTCAAATTACCACATTTTTATGTTTTACACTTTAACGAAGTCCTCCTAGTGCGTTTTGCCCACCAACCTCAAAATCGGTGTACGTCCTCTAGACAAGTGGTGTATCTAAAGTTATCCAAATTTTAAGGATAACTTTTACGGTCTTTGTGCGACGGAGCCGCAAACGTTTCCCAGAATTCTGACTATTTGGCCTTCAGAGTGGCCTATAAACAATAGAGTTTTTCCAAATGACATGATATTTTGAACGAAATTCTAATTTGCCATCCTGATCATACAAGTATGAGAGCCAAAGTCATATTTTGTACGGCGTAACCGTAGCGTTGACAGAAACATCCCATGTTATCCTTATGGGAAAATCGTAGAATCGCTCAAATCACCACATTTTTACGCTTCACACTTTAACAAACTCCTCCTAGGGCGATTGTCCGATCAAGTTCATATTTGGAGAATATCATCTACACAAGCGGGGCATCAAAACTTACCCATATTTTGATTCTAAGTGCTACGGTCTCTGTGTGGCGGACCCGCAAATATATGTCAGAAATGGGAAAACAGCGAAATCTCTAAAATCACCACATTTTTACGCTTCACACTTTAACGAACTCCTCCTAGGCCGATTGCCCGATCAAGCTCATATTTGGGGAAAATCATCTACACAAACGGGGCATCAAAAGTTATCCATATTTTGATTTTAAGTGGTACGGTCTCTGTGCCGTGGAGCTGCAAATATACTGTCACAAATGGGAAAAACGCCAAATCCTTGAAATGTTCACATTTACGCTTCACACTTTAACAAACTCCTCCGTGGGCAATAGCTCGATCAAGCTTTACTTTGGGAAAAATCATCTACACAAGCGCGGCATCAAAAGTTATCCATATTTTTATTCCAAGTGCTACGGTCTCTGTGCGGCGGCGCAGCAAATTTGACTGACACTTGTGTTCATTTGCACTGGATTGGCCATGTCCAATGTGTCGCCGTCTGTCAAGTTCTTTTTTTATTCAAGACACAATAACGGCGCCATCTTTATCAAGTCAAAAGCGCAGAGTCGGAAGGCCGGCGGCCCGCGAGGGCCGTTGGATGCCGCTTGCGGCTTTAATTATTTTTATTAGGCCCGAGCCCCAGCAGGGGGAGGGCCTATTGCTCCCGCAACGCTGCCGAAGGCAGCGTTGCAACTGTCTGACCAAACATGCGGGCGCAGCCCGCATGTTTGGTACCCCGTCGCCCCTGGCAAGTACAGTGAACTAGCCCATGCCGAAGGCATGGATCATGCATACTTACTCCTGCTATGACAGAAATAGTCAACAATTAGTGAATGGGCGTAGCCCATTCACTAATTGTTGACAACAGCAGCGCGAAGCGCTGCATTCCTCCAAAAACCCTCCTGGCATCGTCCCGTATGCGAGAATCCATGCCGCAGGCATGGGCCATGCTTGTATCTGCTCAAATCAATGGAAGTCTATGGGGAGTGGGCGGGGCATCCCGACGGAATAGGGAGTGACGAGCGCGTAAGCGCTCGTAATGATGATTCCACCCCATGGCGGCATGGGGAAGGCTTAGAGCTTTCAAACGATGTATAATTTGTTGTTATAGAAAAAACGGCTATATTGTTTTTGCTAAAAATATTATTATTATTATTATTATTTTTCTTGTTCTTCTTCAGCGCTTTGATCTCTAATTTGACCCCCTGAACATGCTCAAAAACTCACCAAACTTTGCCCAAAATTCAGAATCGGCGAAAAATTTTGTTTTTTCTGGGCCATTTTTTTTTGCGTTAAAAAATGGCGCGACAGCGCCACCGACAAAAGTCAAAATACATTGCGCCTATGGGAGACGCCCCGAGGTCAACTTTGGCGTAAAGCTACGAAATTCGGGACACGCATTCCTCTCGTGAGGACGAACAAAAAAAATCATTGTGGCCACGCCCCCAGACTTACCCTATGGCCGCCATCTTCCTTTGAAAGTGAAAATACGCTGTGTTAGTCATTTTGTTCACGTCAAACTTTGACGAACTCCTCCTAGGGCGTTTTGCCCACCGACTTCAAAATCGGCGTACGTCCTCTGGGCAAGTGGGGCATCTAAAGTTATTCAATTTTTTGAGATACCTTTAACGGTCTGTGTGCGGCGCAGCCGCAAAGTTGGACAACTTATTTTGGAATATTGCAGATCTAAAAATTGCTCCCATTTGATCAAAACCAGTCCGATTAGGACCAAATTTGAATCAGTTGTTAAACTTTCTAGTTTGGACCAGTTTAGGCTGACAAAATTGAAATGGCCGCGATAGCGCCCCCTACAGAGTGACCTTTAAATTAACATTGAAGGTCAAAAATTAGTTTTACCAAAATTGTCTAAACTTTACCCAAAATTCTATTTTGCCGTCCCGATCACAAAAGCCAATCACAAAAATGCCTAAATATTTACGGCGTAGTCGTAGCGATGACAGAAACCTCCCATGTTATCCCTATGGGAAAACCGCAAAATCTCTCAAATTACCACATTTTTATGTTTTACACTTCAACGAACTCCTCCTAGTGCGTTTTGCCCACCAACCTCAAAATCGGTGTACGTCCTCTAGACAAGTGGGGCATCTAAAGTTATCCAAATTTTAAGGATAGCTTTTACGGTCTCTGTGCGACGGAGCCGCAAACGTTTCCCAGAATTCTGACTATTTGGCCTTCAGAGTGGCCTATAAACAATAGAGTTTTTCCAAATGACATGACATTTTGCACTAAATTCTAATTTGCCATCCTGATCATACAAGTATGAGAGCCAAAGTCATATTTTGTACGGCGTAACCGTAGCGATGACAGAAACATCCCATGTTATCCTTATGGGAAAATCGCAACATCGCTCAAATCACCACATTTTTACGCTTCACACTTTAACAAACTCCTCCCAGGGCGATTGCCCGATCAAGCTCATATTTGGGGAAATCATCTACACAAATGGGGCATCAAAAGTTATCCATATTTTGATTTTAAGTGCTACGGTCTCTGTGCCGTGGAGCTGCAAATATACTGTCACAAATGGGAAAAACGCCAAATCCTTGAAATGTTCACATTTATGCTTCACACTTTAATGAACTCCTCTGTGGGCAATAGCTCGATCAAGCTCATATTTGGGGAAAATAATCTACACAAGCGGAGCATCAAAAGTTATCCATATTTTTATTCCAAGTGTCACGGTCTCTGTGCGCTGGAGCTGCACATTTGACCGACATTTGTGTTCATTTGCACTGGTTAAGCACAGCATTGTACATGTCCAATGTGTCACTGTCTTAGTTCTTAGACAATTGCGTTAGCGCCATCTCTGTAAAATGCAGAGAGCAGAGTCGGAAGACCGGCGGCCTGCGAGGGCCGTTGGATGCCGCTTGCGGCTTTAATTTTTCTTGTTCTTCTTCAGCGCTTTGATCTCTAATTTGACCCCCTGAACATGCTCAAAAACTCACCAAACTTTGCCCAAAATTCAGAATCGGCGAAAAATTTTATTTTTTCTGGGCCATTTTTTTTTTCGTTAAAAAATGGCGCGACAGCGCCACCGACAAAAGTCAAAATACATTGCGCCTATGGGAGACGCCCCGAGGTCAACTTTGGCGTAAAGCTACGAAATTCGGGACACGCATTCCTCTCGTGAGGATAAACAAAAAAAAATCATTGTGGCCACGCCCCCAAACTTACCCTATGGCCGCCATCTTCCTTTGAAAATGAAAACAAGCTGAGTTAGCCATTTTGTTTACGTCAAACTTTGACGAACTCCTCCTAGGGCGTTTTGCCCACCGACTTCAAAATCGGCGTACGTCCTCTGGACAAGTGGGGCATCTAAAGTTATTCAATTTTTTGAGATACCTTTTACGGTCTGTGTGCGGCGCAGCCGCAAAGTTGGACAACTTATTTTGGAATATTTCAGGTCTAAAAATTGCTCCCATTTGATCAAAACCAGTCCGATTAGGACCAAATTTGAATCAGTTGTTAAACTTTCTAGTTTGGACCAGTTTAGGCTGACAAAATTGAAATGGCAGTGATAGCGCCCCCTACAGAGTGACCTTTAAATTAACATTGAAGGTCAAAAATTAGTTTTACCAAAATTGTCTAAACTTTACCCAAAATTCTATTTTGCCGTCCCGATCACAAAAGCCAATCACAAAAATGCCTAAATTTTTACGCCGTAGTCGTAGCGATGACAGAAACCTCCCATGTTATCCCTATGGGAAAACCACAAAATCTCTCAAATTACCACATTTTTATGTTTTACACTTTAACGAAGTCCTCCTAGTGCGTTTTGCCCACCAACCTCAAAATCGGTGTACGTCCTCTAGACAAGTGGTGTATCTAAAGTTATCCAAATTTTAAGGATAACTTTTACGGTCTTTGTGCGACGGAGCCGCAAACGTTTCCCAGAATTCTGACTATTTGGCCTTCAGAGTGGCCTATAAACAATAGAGTTTTTCCAAATGACATGATATTTTGAACGAAATTCTAATTTGCCATCCTGATCATACAAGTATGAGAGCCAAAGTCATATTTTGTACGGCGTAACCGTAGCGTTGACAGAAACATCCCATGTTATCCTTATGGGAAAATCGTAGAATCGCTCAAATCACCACATTTTTACGCTTCACACTTTAACAAACTCCTCCTAGGGCGATTGTCCGATCAAGTTCATATTTGGAGAATATCATCTACACAAGCGGGGCATCAAAACTTACCCATATTTTGATTCTAAGTGCTACGGTCTCTGTGTGGCGGACCCGCAAATATATGTCAGAAATGGGAAAACAGCGAAATCTCTAAAATCACCACATTTTTACGCTTCACACTTTAACGAACTCCTCCTAGGGCGATTGCCCGATCAAGCTCATATTTGGGGAAAATCATCTACACAAACGGGGCATCAAAAGTTAGTCATATTTTGATTTTAAGTGGTACGGTCTCTGTGCCGTGGAGCTGCAAATATACTGTCACAAATGGGAAAAACGCCAAATCCTTGAAATGTTCACATTTACGCTTCACACTTTAACAAACTCCTCCGTGGGCAATAGCTCGCTCAAGCTTTACTTTGGGAAATATCATCTACACAAGCGCGGCATCAAAAGTTATCCATATTTTTATTCCAAGTGCTAAGGTCTCTGTGCGGCGGCGCAGCAAATTTGACTGACACTTGTGTTGATTTGCACTGGATTGGCCATGTCCAATGTGTCCCCGTCTGTCAAGTTCTTTTTTAATTCAACACACAATAAGGGCGCCATCTTTATCAAGTCGAAAGCGCAGAGTCGGAAGGCCGGCGGCCCGCGAGGGCCGTTGGATGCCGCTTGCGGCTTTAATTCTTTCTTTCTTTCTTCTCGGGACCAACCCCCCTATTTTTCACCCAGTGAACATTGACGAAAAGTCACAAAAATTTGCACACCTCTAAAAATCGTGCCTCTCTACATTCTGGCTATTTCCCTTTTCTAAAATAAAAAATTGGCGCGTCAGCGCCCCCAAATGTACCAAAAATGCATTGAGAGATGGGAAATGACCCAAAAAAAATCTGATCGTAGAATCATGAAATTTGGCGCAGAGGTAGATGGTGACAAGAGAAGTAAAAAATATTATTACGGCAACGCCGTCCGCCCAACCAAATGTCGGCCATATTGCTTCAAAAATGGCTAAACATGACTTCGGAGTTTTTCCAAACGTCGTACTTTCACGAACTCCTCCCAGGGTGTTGGCCCTAAAAAGCTGAAATTTGGTGAAAATGCTACTGAGGAGTGGGACATCAAAAGTTATCCAAATTACATTGATACCTGTCACGGTCTCTGTGCGGCGAAGCCGCAAACTGTAGCAAGAATTTCAGAAATCTCCCAAATTTAACATTTCTGCCGTTTGCGCAGATAAAGTCCGAATTGCGTCAAATTAGAATCAGTTGTTAAACTCTTTGCCCTAAACCTACTTGAAGTGAAATAAATTAATTTGGAGCCACAGCGCCCCCTACAGATTTTATATGGAGGTTAAATATTTAGTTTTGCGAAATTATATGAAATTTGACACACAACTCAATTTTGGCATCCCCATCAAAAAAGTCAATGACTCATGTCATAATTGTTATGGCGTTGCCGTAACGATGACCGAAACCTTCCATGTTATTCCAATGGGGAAATCGCCAGAACATGTTTACACTTTAGACTTTCACAAACTCCTCTTAGGGCGTTAGACATATTAACCTGAAATTTGGTGAGACTCATCTTCAGGGGTGGACCATCAAAAGTTATCCACATTTTTATTCAAAGAGTCACGGTGTCTGTGCGGCAAAGCCGCACATTTTGCCAAGAATTCAAAATAAAATAGCTTTTTGATGGTAAAACAAAGGGGAGAAGATGTGACAGCGTCACAGATTCAGCAGTAGGCGTAATAAAAGGACAATTGGGGCGCGTTAGCGCCCCCTCCTCTTGCGGCGTGGCGGCGGCGTAGCGAGGGCCGATCATTGCCGCTTGCGGCTATATTTTCTTTTTTTTTCTTCTTTTTTTTACCAATAGCCTCAAATATAGTCCCAGTGTGTGAAACCAATCACACACAAGTAAGGTTTAACAAATATTGCTTTCCAGTTTATTTTTTTTTTTTTTAAACAGTCTCTCAATTCTGACGAGCTGAAATATATAGGCATTAAAATGTGCCTATGACTTTCATTGTGCCCTTAGGATATTGTGTAATGTTTGGTTTTATATTTGTGATTGCTTTGAGTGTCCAAGTACTATGTCTTTATTGTGCTTTATATCTTCGCTGCGCTGGCGCAAAATATTCTTCTGTAATCAGGTCATACTATCAAATCGCAGTATCAACAATGCCAATACTTTTTTATAATACAAATCCTAAAAGTTACTTTAAAGAACTCAATGCAATGTGAAAAAGTAAATCAATGACAAGTTAGAGAACTAATTTCACCAAAATGTATATAGTTAAGACAATTGTATTTAAGGTTAAACAAATATAATCCAACCTAGTTCGAGAGTTGATAAAGTTACTTACTGGTTGGACATGAGAATTAAATTATCAAAATTGTTTGCCAGTTTGTTTAAATGGGTTTTCAGTGCTAAAGGCCAATTGGTGCCAATTAATTAATTGATTAATTAAACTCAACAACCAGGAAAGAGCTCCTCCAGCAATCATGAACACGGCATGTTGCGGTTATTATGGCTTTTAATTTTCCTAAAGGACTGTGCGTATTAATCTGTTATGGCACACCTATTTTCACCTGTCCTTGCCCAGTGTCTTTAATTGTAATTTTCCAAATTAAAACAAATATCAAAAGATTACACTTTGTTCAATATACATGTGTTATACACCATTTGAAAGGTAAGAAATCCTAGTTTCGGGTGAAGTGCATGAAAGCACTGTACGTGGTGCAAAGTTAATGTACTGGCACAGCTAATGTACATCAGCTAATGGCACAGCTAATGTACTGGTAAATCATATAAAACATTGATTTATTTCATTTAAGAATATTGATGATTTCAAATGGCTATAGCAAAGACACATTTCACGGTAGACCATCCGAATTGTGTAATTGTGCAACTGCAATAAAGACAAACATTTCTTCAGAAACGTGAAATGAAATGTAAAAGGTACTAATTCTGCCTAAAAAAATATGAAATAGGAATTAGGAAAAGGAATAGCAACTTATTTCTCCATTTCACACACATCATTGTGAAGCTCAGAGAGCACTTTATAATTCTAGTTCAAATCATTGGATGTTATTCAGTAGAAAACCATAGCAAAAAGTTAAAGCTAATGAGCGAGTTATAATAGCTTAAGAGTTAGCTTTTCATACGTTTCAGTTCAGTACTTGAGTGAAAATATGTTGATATAGTTTATACAAGACTAGACCAACCAACCCTTTACACTGTATTTCTCTTTTGGTTTGCACGGTTGCATGAAATTAGTGCAATAAATGTAAAGCATAAATAGAAAGATAAAAGGGAGCGGAACCT
Organism: Eucyclogobius newberryi; assembly: GCF_026437365.1. Lineage (NCBI taxonomy): Eukaryota > Metazoa > Chordata > Actinopteri > Gobiiformes > Gobiidae > Eucyclogobius > Eucyclogobius newberryi. The sequence goes on from NW_027315746.1 coordinate 22,816,229, forward strand.
CAAATCAGGTTAAAACACATTTATTTTTGCTCATTGTTTGAACCAATCATGTCATATCATAAATGTTTCAATGAAGATAAAGTAGGCTGATAATTGTAAAACCACAATCATAACACATTTTGTCCATATACTGAGGTCGAGAAACACTTGTATGTGTCCTATATTTGCAGGAGAGGGCACTGGCAACACAGCTCAGTTTGTGAAGTTCCTTTATTTAAATCAGTGTTCAGGCTACATACAATTCCTTTAAGTTAAAAAAGAAAGTTTGTCAAGACATTATAAACATTTTAACAAAGGGTAGCCTATTTTATGTTGTTTATACGTAAATACACGGTGCAATATGTGACTTTTCTAGTGGAGGGTCCATAACCTGTTTGTCTTCAGATGTTATTGCTTTGCCCAGAATGCTCCACAGCACTGCATTTAACATAGCTAACTCCATGGAGACATCCAGGTGATGCTGCAGGTCAGATGTATGGAGAGGGGGTCCCACTCACAACCTGTCAGGAGCAGTGGTGGACATGCAGGTCAGCGGCCGGGCCCCCATCTCCAGATCCTGGAAGTTATAATGAAGTATGGAAATAAAGAGGAAATATAGCCGCAAGCGGCAATGATCGGCCCTCGCTACGCCGCCGCCACGCCGCAAGAGGAGGGGGCGCTAACGCGCCCCAATTGTCCTTTTATTACGCCTACTGCTGAATCTGTGACTCTGTCACATCTTCTCCCCTTTGTTTTACCATCAAAAAGCAATTTTATTTTGAATTCTTGGCAAAATGTGCGGCTTTGCCGCACAGACACCGTGACTCTTTGAATAAAAATGTGGATAACTTTTGATGGTCCACCCCTGAAGATGAGTCTCACCAAATTCCAGGTTAATATGTCTAACGCCCTGGGAGGAGTTTGTGAAAGTCTAAAGTGTAAACATGTTCTGGCGATTTCCCCATTGGAATAACATGGAAGGTTTCGGTCATCGTTACGGCAAAGCCATAACAATTATGACATGGGTCTCATTGACTTTTTTGACGGGGATTCTAAAATTGAGTTGTGTGTCAAATTTCATATAATTTCGCAAAACTAAATATTTAACCTCCATATAAAATCTGTAGGGGGCGCTGTGGCTCCAAATTAATTTATTTCACTTCAAGTAGGGTTAGGGCAAAGAGTTTAACAACTGATTCTAATTTGACGCAATTCGGACTTTATCTGCGCAAACGGCAGAAATGTTAAATTTGGGAGATTTCTGAAATTCTTGCTGCAGTTTGCGGCTTCGCCGCACAGAGACCGTGACAGGTATCAATGTAATTTGAATAACTTTTGATGTCCCACTCCTCAGTAGCATTTTCACCAAATTTCAGCTTTTTAGGGCCAACGCCCTGGGAGGAGTTCGTAAAAGTTTGGAAAAACTCCAAAGTCATGTTTAGCCATTTTTGAAGCAATATGGCCGACATTTGGTTGGGCGGACGGCGTTGCAGTAATAATATTTTTTACTTCTCTTGTCACTATCTACCTCTGCGCCAAATTTCATGATTCTACGATCAGATTTTTTTGGGGTCATTTCCCATCTCTCAATGCATTTTTGGTACATTTGGGGGCGCTGACGCGCCAATTTTTTTATTTTAGAAAAGGGAAATAGCCAGAATGTAGAGAGGCACGATTTTTGGAGGTGTGAACATTTTTGTGACTTTTCGTCAATGTTCACTGGGTGAAAAATAGGGGGGTTGGTCCCGAGAAGAAGAAGAAAGAAAGAAAGAATAATATTCTGATGCGAAAACAATGTTTCCCATTTTTCAAATATCATAAACTATACATTTTCGGAAAGCGCTCGCGCTTTCCTACCTCATGGTGTGGGTCCCTGGTCACTGACGGGTACTTTCGTTAATTTTGAGTGGGCTCCGCCCACTTTGTGTTTTTGGCCCTCTATACAGTAATAATGTTCAATTTTTGCATTACATGCTTATATGCACGGAACATGCAAGAGATGGGGAACGTGTTCGTGAGCTACTTAGCGCAAATGAGTGCTTTATATGGGGATGACGACCGCTTCGCGGTCGTCATCTCAATGTAAAGTGCTCGTTTAGTGCGCACTTTTGCACGGGCTTCGCCCGTTTACAACGGTAATGTTCCATTTTCCTACTACTAATTAGTATGCACGGGGCGTGCGTGAGTGAAGGAGTGCGTTAGTGAGTGTTTGGAAGTGGGCGAGCGCTTCGCGCTCGATTTCGTGCGCACTACGTGCGCACTTTCGCAGCCGTGCTTCGCACGGCCTTACGAGATTAATAGGCCTCTCGCCAGCTTGTGGCGCTCGGGCCTAAATATATACAATCATTACCACTGCAGACAAAGGACCAGGGATGGCAGAGGAAGGCTTCAACCTAGAGCTCGTTGATTTACGTTTTCCTTTTTTAAAATATAAGTCAAATCAGAATATGTTGGAATAAACCACACCATAATAATAATAATAATAATAATAGTAATAATAATACTGATAATATTAAGAAGAAGAAGAAGAAGAAGAAGAAGAAGAAGAAGAAGAAGAAGAAGAAGAAGAAGAAGAAGAAGAAGAAGAAGAAGAAGAAGAAGAAGAAGAAGAAGAAGAAGAAGAAGAAGAAGAAGAAGAAGAAGAAAAACTTTCATGCCGTCTCTGTACATTGAGAATGGAGACATGCTGCCCTCTGTTTGTGACTTTTGGATATTACTGGATCAAGCAGGTTTCGGAGCAGGTGGGTGCGAAAAAAACTCACTATTTGCACCTTTTTCCAGGCAATTAGGTCATTGGCGTCGTGTGATGTCAATGGATCCAACAGTACAGCCATAAATGTGAAAGTGACACCTTTGTCTTGAAATTGTATGACTCAGAAGATGGTGATGTCATGGCAGGGTCTTAAGAACACAGTTAAAATATAGGATTTCAGACTTTACACTGAGGAAAGAGGGTTGCCACAAAATAGTAAAATGTAACCTATAATAGTACAACTTAATTAAGTATGACAAAAATGGCTCCAGGCCATAATTTAATCAGAATACTTAAGAAAATGTAACTTAAAGCCTAAATAGTAATTAATTATGCTATCAGAGATGCTTATTTTTTTTAACATATTGACCTTGTTATAAACAATAATAACTCATTATACTGAAATATTTTCAATTTTGTCATCAGCAACTGTCCTTGAACACCTTGATAGATGTTTTGATGTAAATCAAAAAGACACGTTATACGTATATGGTGAATCTTTCATTTGTGATTTTGGCAAGCATAATATCAAAGATTTGCATTCGCATTTTTTTTACAACTAATTCTGGTCTGAGATGTTTGTCAATACATACAATAAAGGAAACAGATGCAAATGGAAATTGGAATCAAATTCAAAATGCAAAAAAAATGTTTGTAAATATGTGAATAGCCAGTAATGGCAAGGAACTAAATAAAACACTAAACATAATTTCCTTTTGCTAGATTCCAGTACAGTTTGGCTTTCATTTGGTGGTTACTTTGCACCGTATAGTTTCTTTCTTAAACTCAAAGGAATACATTGCAGGTTACATGCAATTTAGGGAACTGTATTGGGAGAAAATACACCACTCTTGTGATAAATTAATTTATAACAAATGGTTCAACAAACATAATGCTGTTTTAATCCTATGTTGCTTTTCTACAAGAATATAGGCCAATGGCTCTGCACTACATCTGTACAAGATAAGATAATCCTTTATTGTCCACACATGGGGAAATTTCAATGTTGCAACGCAGGTAGATACAGAGGTAGATACAGAGGAAAAGAACAGATCACTTATAGGAAGTTTGAAAAACACTCTCAATAGAAGATCTCTTATAAACAAAAACTCCTATAGACAAAACCTCCCATTTCCCAACAAGGGATGGAGGGGAAAAATAATAAAGATAAAAATAAATAAATAAATGCCATTGCATGTGATCACGACAGTAATTGCACATGAATATGTGTCACGACAGTAATTGCACATGAATTGCACAGTAATTGCACATGAATCACGACAGTAATTGCACATGAATATGACGGAATTGCACATGGTTAAGTCAGTATTGCGAGTGTTCAGGACTAACAGTGTTTGGTATAAAGTCTGACAGTTGTATATCTGTACAACTGTAAACTTCTGCACATATTAAGCCTATTTTTTATTTTGATTCTATTTTGATTTTTTTTTTATCTGATAGCTTATTGTTATGTCTTGTTCATTGTTCATTGTTTTGTGTTGCATCGATCACCAAGACAAGTTCCTTTGTTTTTGAATCTTGTTCATTGACAATGGCAATAAACCTATTCTGATTCTGATTCTGAACTTCAAGTGAAAATATTTTAAGTATCTCTCTGATTGGGCCATGTAATGGAATATGTTACAAACAATGATTAGGTATTCAGACGTATAGTAATTCTAATTTTAAATCTAATCAGTCATTACCTATGTTCCACCAGAATACATAATCCTGTTTACACTTTCACCCGTAAAGTGTGTTTTGCACAACAACATGAGCAGACCCAACTTAACCAGCAGGGGGAGCTCACAGATAAGAATACTGGGCAAAAGCTAGGGCTGTCTGTCTCTTTAAAGTGCAGGAGTATACTCATTAAAGTTGAATTCTATGTTGGCCTAAAGCGCAAATCCCTGTCACTTATTTGGCAGAACCAAATAACTTGGGTTTTCTCTTTACATTAAGCCTTGTGGTAAGGGCACCACAGCTTCTCTACAATGTGTATCTGTCATGAAGACAGCACTAAAGCAACACTAGTCTATATATTTTTGAATGCACAGACATTATTGTATAAATAAGGATGTTTTGCTTTTCTCCAAACGGAACTCCAAACAGTCCACCACTCAAGGCTCTAAGTCCATTCCTGCCTCCAGGAATCCAGGCGCCATCTTTTCAGCTTCTCTCCAACCATTATTTTATTTACTAAATGCCCATATCCCTCCGCAGGGTCAGAGAGTATTTTGAAGAAATTGCCAAAGGAGACCTCATACGATTTTCACACCAAAATGTTATCGACACGTTGAAATATGCAATATACTAACTAAATAGCTATATCTGATACACCAGAGTTGAGTGAAAGCTTCTAGGTGTAGTACCTGAATTGAGGGAGTGGGATCTAGTTTTTGAGTCACATCGAGGGGGTGTGCTTTGGTGCCACTTATCATTAGATATGGCCACCGTTACTGACTATACCGAAGCGTCATTTTCAACTTAATTTGGAGATAATTCAAAATAATTTTGCAGCACATCTATTACTGTTAATGGTGTGTTGTTTTCGCGTGGTTATGTTGTTGTTTCGCGTGTCGGGAGACGGTTGTTGCTGCGTGGAAAGCTGGCTGAGAGAGTCTGTGAACTGGCCGCTTGGTCCCGCAGCTTGGCGCAGCTGAAGAAATTAGGACCAGTTGCCAACCCAGCCTTTACCCATCACTGTCGAGCGCCGTTCGCCGAGGATTTCTGTATAAAGTTTCATATTTTACCAATTTCACCATACTGGATTCTGGACTTGGTATATGTATGTGGAAATTGCTGACTGGATACTTGGGTGGCTAACACCAACTAGCTATATAACACTAACTCGTGTGCGTCGACAGCTGTCATTGGAGAAAGGAAAGTGATCCTCCAAATGCCACTGAAGCGCTTTTCAGTTGGATTTACGCATTTTGTCTTTGCATCAAATGGGAAAACTTGGTAGTATCAGTATTGCAATATCGGAATATTCAGAGTATGCATTTTTGAGAAGTGCAGTGTTGCTGCTCCACTGCTCCAAAGAAGCTAGCTAGCTCTTTTAGCTCGCTGGCTAACTAGCTGGGTGATAGAAGTGCGTCGTTTCATCCCCCAGTATTTTGGGCATGAAGAGGATGAGTCTATATTCATAGGGCCGAAAGGTAAGTTCTAACTCAAATTACACGTTTCCCATTAATGTTGTTTACGTGGTGTTTAAACTGAGGCAACGTCACGCACCTCCAGTCTGGTGTTGACGGTTTGTTACCGCCTGGTCTTAATAACTCTGTATTAACAAGAGTTGTACAATTTAACACGTCAGATTTCCATTGCTAATAAACAAAACTCATCTGGAACGTCACGTCGATATAATAGGTTCAGAATCTCACACCAGAGTAAGAGTAACGTTAAGTAAAAGCTGTTGTACGTAACATTTCCACTTGCATGTCCCCTCAATAATCCAGTTGCATTCACTAGACTGAGCCTTTGTGTTTAATAGGCATAATTTTCTCGCAAACTACAAGGATGAGCCATTGATTTAGTATTTAAGACCGCTATTATGTACCACACAGATGCGCCTGTTCTGCCTAAACAGCAGTGGGTTGGTGGGCACAGTAGCTTGGCTGAGGAAGATGAGTTGGCCAACAACCAGATGTTAACCTGTTTGCTCTGTACGAAAACCCACTTTCAAACTTCTGTCTGTGATCGCATGTCACCCCCTCAAAGTAAAACCCACAACATCACATTTTAAAGCACGAACTACACAAGCCTGACGAGTTGTGTTGTAATAGAAAAGGCGACAGAGTTCAGCACAACGGGCTAGCGTTGGTTAGCTGTGCATCGGCTTTGTGCCCGGCTTGTCTTGTCTTAACAAAAGCTAACGCTAGCATCTTTCCCACTGTACCAAGGCTGGTGCTCCTGCCCTAACCAGGAGCCGGTTCCTCACCTCATATGCCCTAAGAACAAACGTCCCATTGATAGTGTATTTGATTGTTTCTAGGGCACTACAAGGTTCTGATGTACTTGAGTCTAATGCTAGCCCTAATTTGTGAGAGTTCCCAAAAGTTTGAAGTAACATAGCAAATACAATATGACACCTTTTTGTAAAAGCACATCACTTCGCAGCCATTTTTTTCAAACATGTAAACAAACAAAAACAAACAAATAATAAACCAACCTATAAAGGCAGTATAAAGCTACAAAGAACCACAACCTGCTATGCCTCTGTGTTACCGAAACCAAAATGGCTGTATTGATCTACTAACCCAGGGGTTCCCAAACTTTTCATGCCAGAACCCCCCAAAATTACCCTGGAACCAACCAGTGAGGCTCATTGGAAAATAAAATGGTTGCCTGTGATTATTTCAAGTTGCAAGACATTTAAGTCAGTTTTAATTATGTACTTGCGTAGTTACTATATTAAGTTATTATACTATGTCATGTGACCTACAGCTTTAGGTTTCGCATTTATAAAAATACAACTTGATGTAAAAATGAGCTGTCCAAAAAGGCTGAACTTTGGGCTTTCAAAGATGAAGCTATGAAGATCAGGGTAGCTGTGTGTGTGAGGTTTAGGGGAGTGTTCAGTCTGTATGAGACCCCAGGTCTGTGCTAGAATAGATCCGATAACTAAGGCCTGAGCTCTCAGAGGTCTACTCTGTGATCTATGGCTCTATCCTCTTAAGCAACAACCAAAACCAATCCATCCATGCAAACCTTCAAGTTGTGCCTTGGCCTGTGTTTCAGAATGCCATCAGAGGAAAATACTGTGGAGCCCTCTGACCAGGGACCCTCACCGCCCTCCAGCAGTGCAGGGGCCACATCCACAGAAAGTCCTGCCCACGCTGACAAGCGGCCACGAGGCAGGCCTCGCAAGGATGCTGCCATCCTTGCCCCGGCACCACCGCCGTCCACATCCAAGAGCAGAAAGAAGTATGTTCTTTAAAAAAAAAAAAAGAAAAAGTTAATCAAATTCAAGTTTATTGTGGTTGCATACAAGTTGGTTATTTCAGATTTAGAAAACATTTATCTGTATATTATCCTACATTATATATTTTTGTTAAATTTAAAGCCATCAGTTTGAAAGCAGCACTAATGCCACACTATGCCGCAGCATTGTGAGTTTGAATCTGAGCTTTGACTATTTTCTCAATGTCCTCCCTGGTCTCGCTTTTTTTGAAAATTAATTTATTCAAACAATGACTGCTTCTTACTAGGGGTGGGCAATATTGACAAAAATGAATATCTCAGTATTTTTTAATTCTATGTAAATGTCTTTGTTGAGGTTCCAGTGTCGCACCAAACGTGACTGGACCATAAAAGGGCAGAAATATCACTTTATACTATTGTTTTGTCTCTTTTTGTGTTAAATTTTCCATCCATCCATTTTCTACCGCTTGTTCCCTTCGGGTGACTGGAGCCTATCCCAGTGACTTTGGGCCTTAGGCGGGGTGCACCCTGGACAGTGGCCAACTCGTCGCAGGGCCGACAGAGATAGACACACAGATGACCATTCACGTTCACTTCACTCTCTAGGGCCAATTTAGAGTCACCAAGTCACCGGAGAACCCAGAGAGATCATGTGATGTTGGTCTGGTCCGGGAATCGAACCCATGATCTCCTTCTTGGGAGGCAAGAGCGCTAACCGCCTTTGCCACCGTGCACCCGTTTTAAATTTTCATAGTTTTAATTTTGCAGATCTCAAGCAAAATATATATCCATTTTCCGGTATCTGCTACTTTCACTTCATATGTGACAACACTGAGCTTTAAACATGATGCGGTCTGTAATGCTAAACCTAGAAGGTTCTTGATGTCAAAGTCAAATACTGCATATAACAAGCAAACGTGTATTGTGTATTAGTCTAGCAGAACAATTCGGAGCACCACAACAGAGTAATTTGGTGATGTATTTATTTATACTGTACTCTACTGTATTATGTAGATTATGTCCAAATTACTTTTCAGACTTTAAGCCGCTACTTTTTCCCCACGCTTTTGAACCCTGCCATATTTTTGTGTAAATATCTCATGCTACAACGTAAAACTCACTGGCTAAGCACAAGTTCAGGAGCAGATGAACCAAATGTGAAGAAACACACGCAGGTAAATCGGCTCACAGAGTAGATACAGCTGTGATGTGTTTAAGCTTCAAAATGCGGTGTGTTTTATTACAATCAAATTCATTGCATGTTTCTTGCCAACCAATTAGCATGGTCAGAACATGCTGCTGCAGCATCTTCTGCACATATCAGCTTCTGATCAGGTCCACAGCTCCTTCTCACCTCGGCCGAGAGGAGCGCGGCATAAACAGCAGATCAAAAGAACTATTCCAGCTCGTTTGCACGTCTTTCATTAGCTTGTGTTCTGGCAGATTGAGCAGCTTCTGCTTTTCCTGTAACAGCGCCCCTCTTTAGGAGTTCGCTTCTAAATGGCCGCCTGGACAATTCATAGTCAATTAATGTTGTTTAAAAGTATGGATACTGTGTGCTGCCTGGTGGTTAAGGCTCAGCACATTTATGCCAGGCTCCAGGTGCGGCCGGCCGCAGTGTCGTGGGTTCGGGTCCCGACTCCGGCTGTTTGCTGCGTGTCTTCCCCTCTCTCATCCCCCACTTCACCCTGGCCTCTCCGGTCTAGTAAAGCCTACGGGCCACAAAAATCTAAAAAAAAATGAAAAAAACATACGAGTCTGCGACGATATATCGCCATTGATTTTTTTGTTGTTGAATGAACACAACCCTATAGTACACTATACGTGTAGTATATGTATCTCTTGTTACAATGTGGGCACCTGTAGCTTATTGACAAGTGCAAATGTTGTAACATGTACAACATGTATATGTTGTACATGTACAATTTCTTGTTTCTTTGTAAATTTCATTGAAGCGGCTTTTATTCAGTAGCGCTGTATAGCCCGAAAAGTACAAGGTCTTATGTGGCTCCGTAACACTGTTTTTACATTACTGGCCGTACATAATTAATGATTGTAAAATGTATGGTAGCACAATTCTTAAGTCACAGCCCCGTTTTGGTAGCCTGGTAAATCCACACTGAAATTCTCTGTATTAGACAGACAGTCTGGTCACACTTCCTCCCTGGCGGCTCGGGTCAAAGCCCAGCAATCAGTTTATAACAAAATTACACTTCTTTATAACATTAACAGAATTTAGTGCTTTGCTTATGGTCCATAAGCAAAGCACAGGTTAGATTTACCCTACTAATGATGTGTTGTTGCAATAGTAATCCTGTTTTGCTTATGGACCCTGCAGAAATCTGCCATCTGTTTGTCTTTTACAAACCTTTTTTTATTTTTTCATTTTTTGAGTTTCAGAGTGTGTGTGTTTATCAGAAATTTTCTTGCTACCCAGTGGAACTCTGGGAGATAAAACTGGGGCCTAGTTGATTAGATGGCCAGGTAACCAGTTTGACTTATTTGGTACAAAAGAGTCACTTAATAGGAGTAGATTAATTATGCATCATTGTGTGTTCGAGAGAGCAAGATGTTTTGGGCCCATGAATTAGAGCTAGAAAAATATCAAAATTTAGATCATATTGTGAATTTTTGAAGATCTGCAAATGTTTGTATATCATTGATGGTGGAAAAATGCTATAAAAAAGTTTAACATTTTTTTAAAAGATAAAAAAGTTCATTTGTGAAGGCATATGGTGATATTTCTGCACTTTTGTGATTAATTTTGCTGACATTTCACATTTGTCTATTTATTAGACCGTAATTTATACATTTAAAGACATGATTGACACAATATTGTCTGACTATGGTTTATCAAGATAAAAAAAGTATTTTTGTCAATATTGCTTTGGTGCCTACATGGTATACTACATGATAATACACTAGTGTTAGGTGATTTTTGCTCTTGTACTAGGCTTTTATACTGCCGGCTTAGTAAATTTGTATATTTTTCATTAAAAATTTCATAATTTTTTTTTTCTCTAACCAAATAATTATACATCTCTCTCATAACATTACTCACATTTCTGCTTACAATGCTTTTAGTTTGAATCCGACCTATTGATTCACCGCAGTACAATTTACATGTAGAACATGTTTCCAGCGGACAAAGTTGCACAAAGCAAATCTGTGTTAAAGTTATAAGCATGGCAAAGGAGAACGTGTAAGAAATTGCTCTTGTAAACCTGATTGGTGGAATTTACTAGATTTGCCCACGCTCCATCTGCTAGTCAATCCGTTGCCAGTTGATCCATGTAGGGATTTTGTGGTGGCCCTCTATGAGCTGGAACTACTTACCACAGCATTATTTTCACCTTTTTCTTTTTTCTTTTTTTTCCCCTCTCCCCTGCTCTCCCCATGATGGAGCAGTGGGGGATAAGTTGTCCTGAGTATGAGGCTGTTTGTTAGGGCCTGGCCAATACAAGGCCGTTGTATAAGGAAGTTGGAGGTGCTGATATATTTATTAATGTAAAATGAATAGTTTGTAAGAAGCTGATTATAAAAAGTATGTCAGGCTCTATTCCTTTTAATTTGGGTTCATTAAGGCAACATTTTTACTGTTATCTAGCCTCTTCTTTAGCCAATTTTGGAGGCTGAAAGTTGGTCTGCACAACATTCTTTTTCTTAGACTTAAACTGTGAAATTACAAGCCTGCTGTAGGCCTAATAAATGTGTGTGCGTTGTGGTTTTTTACGTTGTTTACAATGTTGTGCTAGCATTTCATGTACAAGAACTAACTAAAGTGAACGAAAGAATCGAAGCATCAAAATGGACACATTAACAACTGCTCTGACAGACCACCTCAGATCACAACTCTTCACAAATAAGATATATTTTGATCCTGACTCCAAACAATTGTCCGTAGTGAATATAATCCAGCATGTTGTTGTTGTTGACAACAGCAGTAGCAGCACGTGTTCTAATGTTAGCTGACCAGAATCTTCTCTCTTCTCCACACTGACACTTTAAATCAAAAATAATGTTGTTACTGGTGTGATCTGTGCTGAAGTTCACTTTTATTCTTGAGTTTGTAGCCAAGTTCAGAGTATTTGAATCCAGCGACGCCTCACATGGCCATGAATGTTCAGAGCAACACTCAGGAGCTGCGTTCAGCTGCACTACGGCATCTCGGACACAAGCAAGCTACTACTCTGAGAAATGGGGCTGTGCTAAATATTGGGCAATCCGTCAGTAAATAAGATACAATTTTATCAAATTTTCTAGGGAATCTAAGCTTTAAAACAATGTATAACATGCCCAGGTGGAATATCGGCCAGATCGGCCAGAGTTTGGCTGGGTGGCCTGGATGGGAGATATTTCTTATTGGGTGATAAGTTACCATATCGACCGATTAGTATAGAATGTTAGAAAAACTGCTTGCAATGTCTGATGTGTTTTAAATCGCTGTATAAGAAATATCACCACAAAAATACCACAAAGTACACATTATGATGATGACAGTGAAACATTTTAGTAGTGGTAAAAACATACATTTGGTAATATAGGATCTAGATTGTATCAAACAAGCTTGGAGAGGAATGCCCCATTCACATGAACTTGTGGCATCCCAATTTGGTAAGACCAATGGCAAAACAATTTATGTAAGAGCAAATGCTATGGTTTGCTTTTAAAAAATGCTATGTTATGTAAATCATTTACATAAATGAGCTAGACAGCTTTTGGTCGCTTAGTTGATTAATGAGTTGGTCATGTTTTGGCCGGCCAACATTTTCATCGGTCGATTAGGCCAAGATGCAGGGACATTATCTTTCAGCATTAAAAACACATGTTCATTTTAGTATTTGCAAAACATAAAACTAATTGGTTGCAAATGTATGGTTGTCTTCAATATATTTTAGTATGTATACGTTTAATGCCAACTTTTCTTACATTACGGTCATCTATTAAAGGTTGAAAGTTCTTATTTCCTCGTGGTGTGGACTGCCGATTAGTCCTGCCACGTATCAATCATAAAACGCACCTACCGCTCACCTGCAGCCGCGTGTGGTTCGTCCCCACGTTTCCGCGTGTCTAAGCGCATTGATCTATCATAATATAGTTCCCTTAGTGCACGGGACAAAATGAAGACGAAGAAAGACAGTTCGAGCTGTCTCAGAAGAAGACTGAAATCTACGGGAGACGAGAGATGCGATGAGATCCGTCGCGCTAATAAACAAACGCACGTGTGTGTTGTATCAGTCCGCACGGGGCATGCGCATGCGCACTTCCGCCTGCGTTCTCAAATCGCCGAAAAATCGTCCATTGCGCCTTTAATGCTTCGTCCCGCGTGGTGAGTAGCTGCAGCACGTTAGTGATCTCACAATTTTTCCGTTTTCTGACCTGCCCCAGCCCGATCCGCACCATGGAATCTATTTTTCAACTCGCCCCGCGTGTAGGTCTAAGGTTGCGTATTGTAATGCAGCTTAATTTGGACTACAGTTTTGAGTCAGTCTGAAGAAGCACCTGAAAGCTTTTAAGTGGTAATGACATCTGAAGCTGAGCATTGAGGTATTTGAACAAATTAATCAGCCTCCTATTTGAACAAATTAATCAGCCTCCTATGACTAATAATCATTTAAAATTAACTGATAGATTACATCTTTCCTTTTGCGCCCTAGTGATGACAGCACAGACATGTTCTCTACACGTTAAGATGTGAAATGCTACGTCCTACTAAAATTCACAGAACAACGAATCTAAAAATGAGTTTATTTTCTGGTGGTCAATTTTATTCACGTGTCCCATGAAATGCAAAGGGTTTAGGCTTTTATTAACGACCAACAAAGAGGCAAGTTTGATAGTAAACAAAAAGGGTTAGTTTCTGGTGAAACCAAAAACACCCTTTATCAGGTGGTCCCGCCCGGTGGGCAGGGCCTACTCAGAGCAGGATACATATCAGAGTTCCCGGTCTTGGTTTGTAGATTGAGAATGACCCTCGGATGAGAGTCGAAACGTTTCGTTTTTCCTAAAAAAACAGTCCAGATGATACAACTGAATATTTTTCTACAATGGAACACTCCTGGATGAATGAGGGATTACACCAACATGCTTTTAATATTAATATTATTCATACTCTTATTATTATTATTATTATTATTATTATTATTATTATTATTATTATTAATTATTATTAATATTAATATTATTATTATTATTAATAATATTAATATTATTATTAATAATAATATTAATATTATTATTAATAATAATATTAATAATATTAATATTAATATTAATATTAATAATAATAATAATAATAATAATAATAATAATAATAATAATAATAATAATAATAATAATAATATATTTTTTATTATTAATATAATTATTAATAATCATTCTAGTATTATTATTCATATATTAATATTCACTCCGCACATGGTGGTGGAAAGCTACTATTTCAGCTGCCCTGGTGCAGACTGACGAAAGTAAGGCTGCCAATCTTCGCCACACACACCTGATCCATACTAGGAAATGTGGGTGTTTTGCCTAAGGACTCTAGTCTCCCCTCTTTTAGGCTGGTAGTTGTGTGTTGTTTATGTATTTGTTCATTTTAAAATAGTGCTGTCAATCCACAATAATTTAGGCTATAAAGGATGCAGAAAATAAAAGTTAAACGTCAATTGGCCTGTAATGTTCAAGCGCAACACAGTGTGACACACGACTGAACACTCGGTGCGCAAAACAAAACAAAAACTGATATTTATTATTCACTTTCTTCCCAAATGTATGAAAACAAATATTTTTGCCATTACAATGTGAATTTGTAACTGCAGATATATGCTATACTAAATTAGCCTAATAGCTGGTTATTTTGTTGAAAATTATAAACAATATGAGAGTAATGCCTGTAAGTGTTTGGTCTCTTTAACTTGTTTTAGATGTTACTAAAACGCATTTGTGAATAAAAAAGATTATTGGCCTGGTAATATTTGTTTTTGTAAGACTCTATTAATATTATGATTATGATTATGATTATGATTATGATTATTATTATTATTATTATTATTATTATTAATAATAATAATAATAATAATAATAATAATAATAATAATAATAATAATAATAATAATAATAATAATAATAATAATAATAATAATAATAATAATAATAATAATAATAATAATAATAATAATAATAATAATGTTTTTATTTTTAAATGCCTACAAGGAAAAAAAAAATTTTTAGTTGACTAATCGTTGCTTAGGGCGTGCGCTGGGTCGACTAATGATTTTGTTCTAAAATTAGCAGAATTTATGAGTTTCAAGGTCTCATCACTTTCCAGTTTGTATTTGTTATTTTGAAAAGGAAGTGGTTTAAAAAGGGTGGGGTTTGTTTGGCCTTGGTCCAATTCAGATTTGACTCCCGTGGCATAAATTTGAACCCCATCTCCCTTTCTCCATCCGTTTCCTCTCTCTGATCCTACTTCTTTTTCTTTCTAAGCCCCCCAGAGATGGGTTGTTCTCATTTGGGCTGTGTGCTACCTCACAACAGTTTATTTTGCAATTTAATTTGGACCATTACAAATGCACTTTATTATGGATAATCTTACCTGCTCCAGCATACTTTCAATAGTA
Source organism: Eucyclogobius newberryi (assembly GCF_026437365.1). Taxonomy (NCBI): domain Eukaryota; kingdom Metazoa; phylum Chordata; class Actinopteri; order Gobiiformes; family Gobiidae; genus Eucyclogobius; species Eucyclogobius newberryi. The sequence continues at coordinate 22,831,502 of NW_027315746.1, forward strand.
GAGGAAAAAAGCAATAACTGAGTTTAAAGTAATTTTGTATTGTATAATTTGTTGAATTACTTAAATTGGCCCTACATGTCGACTCTCAATATGGAAACAGTTCGTTCATAGTCGTCTGTCCCTCTGACCACCACCAATCACCATATTCATACCATGCTGTATCTTATTTTCAGGGGGCGCACCAGAGCGAGGGCTTCTGTGGATGAGGAGGACAGCATGGATGGGACTGAGATCCCAGAGGCCATTGGCCCTCAGGACACAGGTAAATCTGATTTAGCTGAATGTGTTGGATGTAGTGCAACACATTCTCCTGGAGAAGTTTGGATGAGAGATTTTTCTTGAAAACCAGGGCTTCTACTTGAGGACTATTTGAAAGGCTTTAACTTGAGCTGTGAAGCTGTACAGACCGTTTTTCCTCCCGTTACTGCTCCATCTCCTTCTTGAAATTGGCATTGAGGTGCAGAGGGAAAGGGCCTAAGGCTAATGCCCTCTAAAAGCTTTTAAAAGTCTCATCAGTCTCTGCAGACCTATTTATGCGCTTTTTCTGTGTACATTGCATCATATGACCATGTTTCCCTTTCTCACACATCTTTGTTTTGATTAAAGGTATAAAGGAAATGTATATTCACATTCATAAATTATTTAAATTTAGCAGACACTTAGTGGTAGTGGTGCACATACATGTCTGTATGTTGTGCATGGCTGCCGTTCAAAGCATTTTGTATGCTATAGCCAATGTCATTCTCTGAGTGGCCTTCTCAGTCTTGTGCCTCAGGCTAATTGTAATCTTTGATTCTGTTTATTTTCGTGTACTGCTCAGGTCAAGCAGTCCTTTGTCAGTTGAAAAGGTCAGCTACTAAGGTTAAATTGGCCAGTGTTGATTTGTTGGACAAATACTGCAGGAGTGCCACTTACTTGTATTAAATATATATTTAAAAGTGATTCATCAAAGAGAAAGTTTTAAATATGGTCAAAATTGTTCAGATGACTACATTTGAAATACAATTCTCTACAATTAATATATCAAAAATGTAAAATTCTTTAAAGAATCTGTTTTTGAAGTCCACATTTATGCTATAACTATACAAAAGCAATAATGTTCACTGAACTTCTAGTTGCTGGCCTCAAAGCCACCACACTTGTCATCTCAGAGTTTGATGTTGCTGCTGTTCGTAGAGGTTGAAGTCCAGCCAGTGGAGACTCTGGAGGTGGTCACCATCACTGAGGAGGTTGTGGAGGAGGAGATGGATGAGAGCCTTACAGCAGAGGTTTTACCCGACTCATCTGTGCCAGCAAACGGAGAAGTTACAAGCAGGTAACAAAGTGCAAACATGAAGCCATTACAAAGCATTTTTTTGAATCCAACAGTGAACCAGGTCCACAACAAGTAGTAACTTTTGAATCTTTCTATTCTTAAAAGCTCTCTTTTCTCAGCTTTGAAATATAATACATTTAGCCTAAACCCTGGCCACAATTGTTGGGTGGTTCATTTATGAAGCAGTCGTTGGCTGGTATTTTGCAGACTGTCTTAGCAGGACATTAGTTTTGGCGAGGTAATCTACTCTTTGCTATTGTTATTGCCAGTTTGCACACACTTTAAAAAAGGCCACCTAAAATGTAGGCTACTGCGAGAAGGTGGCACCTTGAGAGAACCCAGTCTCCTCAGATCTTGCTGGAAAAACCCGGTGCCTTGGTGGCTCAGTGGTTATAGTGCTGGTTAACCCACCCAAAATTATAGTGCACTGTTATGAACCTTACCTCCAGTGTCCATGCACACTGTTTACAAATGAGTGTATGAATACTAATAACAATAAGTATTATTGTTCGTACTTATAAATAATAACTGTAATATATATATTAAATATAAAACACATCTATACATAAAATATAAAACAAAATCTGTATGAATAATAAATATATAATTAAAGCCGCAAGCGGCAATGATCGGCCCTCGCCACGCCGCAAGAGGAGGGGGCGCTAACGCGCCCCAATGGTCCTTTTATTACGCCTACTGCTGAATCTGTGACACTGTCACATCTTCTCCCCTTTGTTTTACCATCAAAAATAAATTTTATTTTGAATTTTTGGCAAATTGTGCGGCTTTGCCGCACAGACACCGTGACTCTTTGAGTAAAAATGTGGATAACTTTTGATGGTCCACCCCTGAAGATGAGTCTCACCAAATTTCAGGTTAATAGGGCTAACGCCCTGGGAGGAGTTCGTGAAAGTATAAAGTGTAAACATGTTCTGGCGATTTCCCCATTGGAATAACATGGGAGGTTTTGGTCATCGCTACGGCTACACCGTAACAATTATGACATGGGTCTCATCGACTTTTTTGATAAAGATGCCAAAATTGAGTTGTGTCAAATTTCATATAATTTCGCAAAACTAAACATTTAACCTCCATATAAAATCTGTAGGGGGCGCTGTGGCGCCAAATTAATTTATTTAACTTCAAGTAGGTTTAGGGCAAAGAGTTTAACAACTGATTCTAATTTGACGCAATTTGGACTTTATCTGTGCAAACGGCAGAAATTTTAAATTTGGGAGATTTCTGAAATTCTAGCTACAGTTGCTTACAGTTCGCCGCACAGAGACCGTGACAGGTATCAATGTAATTTGAATAACTTTTGATGCCCCACTCCTCAGTAGCATTTTCACCAAATTTCAGCCTTTTAGGGCCAACGCCCTGGGAGGAGTTGGTAAAAGTACGACGTTTGGAAAAACTCCCGAGTCAAGCTTAGCCATTTTTGAAGCAATATGGCCGACATTTGGTTGGGCGGACGGCGTTGCCGTAATAATATTTTTTACTTCTCTTGTCTCCATCTACTTCTGTGCCAAATTTCATGATTCTACGATCAGATTTTTTTTGGGTGATTTCCTATCTCTCAATGCATTTTTGGTACATTTGGGGGCGCTGACGAAGAAAAAGAAGAAGAAACAATGTTTCCCATTTTTCAAATATCATAAACTATACATTTTCGGAAAGCGCTCGCGCTTTCCTACCTCATGGTGTGGGTCCCTGGTCACTGACGGGTACTTTCGTTAATTTTGTGTGGGCTCCGCCCACTTTGTGTTTTTGGCCCTCTATACAGGAATAATGTTCAATTTTTGCATTACATGCTTAGTTATTTGTTCTTTTCTTCTGTATCTACCTCTGTATCTACCTGCGTTGCATCAATGGAATTTCCCCATGTGGGACAATAAAGGATTATCTTATCTTATCTTATCTTATCTTATATGCACGGAACATGCAAGATATGGGGAACATATTCGTGAGCTACTTAGCGCAAATGAGTGCTTTACTTTCCCAATGTAAAGTGCTCGTTTAGTGCGCACTTTTGCACGGGCTTCGCCCGTTTACTACGGTAATGTTCCATTTTCCTACTACTAATTAGTATGCACGGGGCGTGCATGAGTGGAGGAGTGCGTTAGTGAGTGTTTGGAAGTGGGCGAGCGCTTCGCGCTCGATTGCGTGCGCACTTTCGCAGCCGTGCTTCGCACGGCCTTACGGGACTAATAGGCCTCTCGCCAGCTTGTGGCGCTCGGGCCTAATAAATCACCTAACCTGAGTCTGATGCATCTGTGAAAGTCTAGGATGCCATTCTTCAACTGCCTCGGTCTGATTTTTCATATAATACTTTTTTCTCGGACAATAGTAATAATCCCATTGTAGGGATGCAGCAATATATATACACAGTATCGGTATTGACTTAATATCTTTATCAGCCAAAAACACAGGCATCAAATCTGCCGAGCGTTTTTTTCAGAATCCAACAGCTCTCTGGACATAGGCTTGCTGTTATATTCTAGAAAACAGGCTGTAAACTTAAATCTAGTCTTTATTCTGAGTCAAAAGACTCAGAAATGACAAAGTTAGTGACTTTTAAAAGCGCTAGAAAAGTTTTAGACAAACTTTCACTCACGACGCGCAATAAACCCAATGTTTTTTCCAGACATTATTTGACTAGTTATCCTCCTTAACAGTCAGTTTAGAGATGTTTACTCCAAATAACGTTAGTGGTTTAAAGAAGGAGAAGAGGGGAAACTGTGTATGATCAGACACAGAATCTGAGGAGGAGACTGTTGCTGCTGCTGATGTTGGCAGAGCAACACAATGATGACACACATAGGTACAGAGAGACACTTTAGTTTAATAAATAATATAGATAAAACTGAAAATTCACAGCATGGGAATGTGTGTAGGCAAATTTTACTCAGGAAAAATCATATTATAGCCTATGGCCTACCGATATCTGAAATACATTTGAATTAAATTACAGCAATATTTCTTTGTGGTGCACCACTAGCCCATAGACTATGGTCCGGATTTAAGTTCGCCTGGCCCCATTGCGTGTAAGTGCAATGCTTCTTTTTGGTGGTTGTGTATGAAGTGCTGGGTGAAAGCAAAGATCCCGGGCAAAGCACAGGGTGGACACCTGCAGTCACTCGGAAAGAGTACAGCTCTTCATTGATGCGAGAGAAGGTTTTGGAATATTAATTATTCTACATTACATTAGGTTATTCTTCTCATGACAGAAGGCAATGATTGAGAAGGGAGAGAATGCAGTGATTGGCTGAGCAGATGCCCCTCTAACTCTGAAGCGCCACCCAAAGCACTGCCACCTACTTTGCACTATAGACCATGCCCCTCCGCCACCACAACTGCCGCGTCCGCTCCAGCTACAAAATAGGGCCCTTATCCTTTATCCTTGTACACAGTGACGTTGTGGTATTCAGCATGGACGGAGGCACCACGTCCCAGGTGCCACTTTCATAAAGGTTGTAATCAGTCTTGTGGTCCGTCAGTGATATCGATGCTTGTGACTGAAAGCAGCCCAAAAGGATCTCATGAATTCTTACTAAATTTTAAATGTAAAATGTATTTTATTGTTTTTTTGCATGTAATGTTTTAGTTGAAGATCCTCACTTGCTGCTTTTGTGCCCGTTTCAGTGAGCGCCTCTGTGCCTTCTGTTATTGTGGTGGGCATAGCCTCCTGGGCCAGGGGGAACTCCATGCATTTAACGTCCTCTCTCGACATGACACGACCAGTGACGGTGATCAAACTGTGGCCAGAGAAAATACCTTGGAACGTGGGGAACAGCTCAAGTAAGTTGTTAGCATCTGAGACTGACTTATTTAAAATGTTTCATATATATTTTGGTATACATATTTTGGTATACACCGTTCTCACCCAAGATCTTAAATGGATGGTTCTGGGTTTACAGAGTTTGTTTAAGCCTCTAGACAGAATAGATGCCCATGTCCACCTTATCACCACACCCCTCTAACCAAACCTCTATTTATTTGTGTATAAAGATGTCCTCCTGCTTTTGCCTCATTCCTTATCCCTGTACTCTTCCTCCTTGCCCTTTCTAATGCAGTACATGGCATAAGTTTCTGCATATTTATTGTTCTGCCTGAAGGAAAATCCATTATTTTGTTATAGTGGGCCGGACAGCTCTGAGGCACAACCTGAGAGAACCAGCCGATTTTGGGATGAGCTTTCTCATGTTGGACTTCCTCAAGATCTCAACGTCCAATCTCTTTTTGAGTCAGGTAGGTTTGACTAACTTCATCTGCTTCAAAATGGTCTGTTTAATGCATTTATAGATTTCTTGAACTCGTTATCCCTCCTGTTTGAAAATCTAGATCAGTGCTGGGCACATCATAGTTGTGCCTTGTGGTCCGAAGGCGTTTGTGGTAGCGAGGGACAATCTCTGCTTAACGTGGACAGAGCCATTGACTCAGGGAGCACAAAGGTAAGCCAGAGGGGCATTTGTGGTCTAATGGCTGTTAATACCATCTTAATGTGTTGAGCTAGCTGGGTGGTGTGCAGTGGTGAGCACAGCAAAGCTGATAGATCAGCCTGGTTGGTAAAGGTCGCTCTGGCTGCAAGGCTCTCTCAGCTGTGAAATGGAAAAGGTCACGCCACTCACCAGACCACGCTCTCATGGCAGCGTAGTTCCTTGTATTAGTCGTGGTGCTGTGTTTTCTTCTGTTTAGAGCCCATTAGTGCTATAGCCAATCAGCAGATTGTCCACTTGCTCTTCACAAAGCCATTATGCATTGAAACAATAAATGTGAGGATAATTATCAATTGGTTCAACCCATGTTTGTTTATACGTTTAATTTTTTTTATGTCACATTATTTCTAGCACTGTGCATACTGCAAGCGCCTTGGAGCATCCATCAAGTGCTGTGCTGAAGGATGTGCTCAACTTTACCATTACCCCTGTGCAGGGGCCGCCGGAACATTTCAGGATATTAGGAGCCTCTCTCTCCTCTGCCCAGAACACTTTGATTTGGTCGTAGAAAAGTGTGAGTTATGCCACATTGCCACAAGAAAAAAATTTACACTATATATATATATATATATAGTGTAATATATATATATATATATATATATATATATATATATATATATATATATATATATATATATATATATATATATATATATATATATATATATATATATATATATATATATATATATATATATATATATATATATATATTTATATATATATATATATATATATATATATATATATATTTTTATATATATATATATTTTTTTATATATATATATATTTTTATATATATATTTTTATATATATATATATATATATATATATATATATATATATATATTTTTATATATATATATATAAATATATATATATATATATATATATATATATATATATATATATTTTTATATATATATATATATATATATATATATATATATATTTTTATATATATATATATTTTTTTATATATATATATATTTTTATATATATATATATATATATATATATATATATATATATATATATATTTTTATATATATATATATATATATATATATATATATATATATATTTTTATATATATATATATATATATATATATATATATTTTTATATATATATATATATATATATATATATATATTTTTATATATATATATATATATATATATATATATATATATATATTTTTATATATATATATATATATATATATATTTTTATATATATATATATATATATTTTTATATATATATATATATATATAAAAATTATAAGGCTTTTCTCAAGTGTTCCATTTTCCCCCAGTTATAGATGATGTAAATTGCGTATTGTGCGATAACCCTGGGGATCTTCGAGATCAACTTTTCTGTACCAGTTGTGGTCTCCATTATCACGGGATGTGCCTGGATATGGTTGTGACCCCTCTAAGGAGAGCAGGATGGCAGTGCCCTGAGTGCAAAGTCTGCCAGACGTGCAAGTGAGTAAATTACTAATTTAGCCCCTCAATGTTTCTGTTACTGCTGGAGGCTGTTGACTTACTGTACAACTTCTCTTTTGCCTGAGCATAAACACAAGAGTTCAGGCTTTTTCTGTTTCACCAGTCGCATTCAGGACTTTCCCTCGGTTAATAAGTACTGCTTTGACAGCCCACGAGGCTGGAGAAAATATATTGACCAGTCCACTCAATACAAGATTATGGAGAGGACCCATCCACCTCCACCAAAACCCCCTTGAGACCAAAAGACACAGACCTGTGTTTGGTGAGACACAATCGGAGAAGAGGGAAAAAGCAAAAAATGGTGAAGAAAGAAGAGAGGTTCTATTTGATCTCTGCTGACCGCCAGAAGGGCGGTGCTGAAGCTCTGAATGTTCCCTGAGCATGTTCAGTGCTTCAGCTCCGCCCTTCTGGCGGTCATCCGGGATTCATAAAACTATAGTTATATATCTAACTTTCAATTCATATGGTTGAACACTTACTACTCTGCCAGTGAGGAGACAGTATAAAAACATGTTTGTTTTTTTATATTAATAAAATATTTTTTCCTCCTGAAAAAGTTATTCTTCTCTAGACCAGTCTAATGTTGCTTTTGTCCTCGGAGGTAAGATTTTCTGAGTTCTGACTTCACACAATCCAACATGGCTGCGCCCTGCATTTGGATACATGTTAAAGCGGCTGTCTGTGAACCTGCCATTGAGCTTTTGCACTTAGAAATGCATTGTTGTGCTAATGTTGCTAATGTCTACTTTGACAACAAAAGCAAACTTTTTCCTTTTTAAATGTTCATTTATAACTTAAAGATGTAATAACACTTTCCGGTTGATAAATTAACTTAAATTGATCCATATTTTGGTTGATTTGAGCACCTACTTGGGTTTTATTGTTTGATTTAATTTGTTACAGTCTATACACTGTTATATATTGCTCATAGTTTTTTCTGACTTGATCGCTGGAACACAGAACCTCTTGTGAAAACATCACCTCTGAGGACGAGTGGAATGCAGCATACGTTCCCTGTCTAAATTGCCATAGCAACTTTGTGAGACTCGAGTGAGCGTGCTTTATGAAACTCAAATGACAACAAAGTAAGTAACACTTGGAATTTGAGTCTCACTGAGAAAGAAAACAGGTTTTATGAAACGGGCCTCTGGTGACGTTTGTATTTGATAATTGGTTTACTTTTTGTGAAAATGTAAGGTCCCGCAGATGACCTTTATCAGTGTTACCTGTCTGCAGTGGGAAAGCAGAGAACTGGTGCTTCACTGTGGTAGATCAGGCATTTCAGAATCGGGATAAGAAAATGTTTATTGCCATTGTCAATGAACAGAATTCACAGACATAGGAACTTGCTTTGGTGATTCGGTGTAACATAAAGCAATGACAATTTCACTGAGAAGACGCATTTGCGTTACTTTTGTGTCACAGTGGATCCCTTCTATCGTTGCGGGTTCATGCAGTGGTGACTTGTTTCACAAAAAGCGCATGGGATAAAAGCAGAAAGGGGGCGATAAATGCACACAACATGACGTGTTCAGATATCGCCAAATGAGAGCATGGTACACTTTTAGAAGCTCTGGTTTAGTATATAACTTGGCTAGAAAAACAAAAGCAATGTTTTTGTGTTTCTACTTTTTCGGACCAATAATTTTCTTTCAACCTCCTAATATTTGTTTTAGGAACCCTGGAGAGGACACAAAAATGTTGGTGTGTGACATGTGTGACAAAGGATACCACACCTTTTGTCTACAACCTGCAATTGACTCCATTCCTACCAATGGATGGAGGTGTATGGTAAATATTATTGCAATTATTATCTTTAAGGTCCTGTATTATGTATTAATAGATGTTTAAACAACATTTGTACACCTCAGATTTGGTCTCTTACAATGTTGCAAGGATTTAGCTTTTCTTGCATAAAAAACATTCTGATACAAAAACCTGAAAATGTGTGTTCTGGCATGTTTAGAATTGCAGAGTATGCATCCAGTGTGGAACGCGGGCAAGTGGTCAGTGGCATCACACAAGCCTCATGTGTGAGGTGTGTACGCAGAACCAGGACCCCGCTCTGTGCTGTCCTCTATGTGCCTGCATTCTGGACCCTGAGCGCCACAAAGATGTGCTGTCCTGTCACACATGCAAACGGTAAATACTGTTTTTTTCTAAGTGTCTAAAATTTCTACTGGAGGGTTTGCCACCTGCTTGTCTCTATAGAGATGTATTCGCTTTGCCTAAAATGTTCCACACTATGGATTTAAACTTATTTATCTCAATAGAGACAAGCAAGGGGCACCACCAAGCCAAATGACACAAAGGGATTTTTGAGAAATGAATTGAAAGGAATCCTAGATGAATAAGTTCTGTTTCATGTCTCCTGACCCTGTGCATGCACAAAGGGAATCATCAGGAGTCATCACTTCATCTGGGAGTCACAGAACTATATTTACATTCAAAACTGTTCACAACCGAGATTTTGTGCTGTGAACATTTATTATTAATGTTATTATTATCGTTGTTATTGTTATTATCATTGTTATTATTGTTATTAATAGTTATTTGATATGGGCATTGCAATTAGATTGGATGAACCAGATGCTATGTTTCAAGGTTTATAGCAAAAATGCTCATATTCAACACCTGTCCATAGGAACAATTCAATACAAAAAATAGATTTACTGATAAATTAGTAAAGGTACTACAAAAATAACACTAATTTCAGTCAAAAAGATCATGTGTGCAACTCTGCCCTGATTTCAGCCACAGTTTCAGACGTTTGCTAAAGATGTTTAGGTCAGTCTGCAGTTTTAAGTTGGAGAGTTCCACCGGCTGTTCCATTGAAAGAAAAACTGGACTGTCCAAAAGATATTCTGAACTTTGGAACTAAAATATTATAAAATAATAAAAAATATTGTGGTAATAAAATGTATCAATAAAAAAATTTTACGCGCGGACTGGAGAAGTTCAGAGACACTTTAGTCTCAGAAATGATCTAAATAAAACAGGAAATTCACCGAATGGAAAGGTGTGAAGGCTAATTTTACTCCAATAAACAATAATCCTATTATAGCCTATAGCCTGCCTATATCTTAACATAGAGAAAAAAGGCTATTGCATTTTTATCCTTATTTTAGAATAACATTTGGAAAATATCGGCCAAAGCGTTTCCCATAACATCGATATCGGCCAAAAATGTCCATACACCACACCTCTAGTATTGAATTCTTATGCACTTACTAATTGATCCCCTTAAAGCAGGGGTGTCAAACTCATTTTGAGCCGAATTTCGACGCTCAAGCTGGGTCGCGGGCCGAACATAACGTAAAACATAAAACAATAAAAAATATAAGAAATAAATAGCGTTATATAGCCTACGCTGTTTTTGAAGTAATTACTGGATCAATTAAAATAAATTACAAACACGTTTGTTCTCATAAACTGAAATGTATTAAGAAAAACAAGTGTAATTTCACCAATACTGTGCTTCAGTTTATGTGCATTACAACTTCAGAGTTGATCTACAGAGATAAAAATGTTGTCTATTGTTAAATAGATTGTTAAATATTTTTAAATAGGTATTTGGAACTAAAAAATATTGTATTTGACTTAACAAAATAAACTTCTCAAGATCTAAAAAACCTTTTAAATGTACTAACCAACATTTCCACGTCTGTGTAGTTATCTGTAGTTATCTGTAGTTATCTGTAGTTATCTGTAGTTATCTGTAGTTATCTGTAGTTATCTGTAGTTCTCTGTAGTTCTCTGTAGTTATCTGTAGTTATCTGTAGTTCTCTGTAGTTCTCTGTAGTCTGGTCTCAGTGACTCAAATGATGTCATTGTGTTTTTCACAGTCACATTAGTGTGGACACAGTCATGTTCATACTTTATTACACTCTGACCTGTGTTTTTACTTGTGGCTCCTGATCTGTCCAGGTTTGTAGAGGTTTGGATGTTTTCCTCACAGAGCATCATCACAGAAGTTTGTTTTCTTGTTAGCTCCACATTAGCTTCATTTTTAGCACAGCTCTAACATCCACAGAACCATCTCCATTCTTTCTTCCACATGTTTCCTAAAACCACACGTCTCTTACCTTGCTCAGACCTCTGCTCTGAAGTGCGTAAAAGTGCTGTAAAAAAACGCGTGTCTTACTTCTCTCTGCACATCTCTCTCGGCAGTACACACGGCAGTGAAGAGCCGGCAGGGGAGGGGTGGCCACCAGCGGCATTGTGGGACGTGTAGTTTTAGCGATAAAAACGGTTACGGATGTAACTACGGTTCTATGAACGGATTTTTTTTTTTTACATTTTTTAAATATGATTTTGAAATGTTCGGCGGGCCAGATTAAAACTTTTGGCGGGCCGGATGCGGCCCGCGGGCCATATGTTTGACACCCCTGCCTTAGAGAGTACATTGAGAGTAAGTGTCCTCTGCTTTCAGATGGCTACACCTTGAGTGTGAGCGTCAGAGCTCAGGCAAAGCAGATATCCATCCCAGAGAGGACTACATTTGTTCCAACTGCAGGCCTCCCGCTGCAGAGCGGGAGCTCCAAGGAGAGGACATGGAGCTGGGCCGGGAGCTTAGCCCAAAGCCATCCCCCATGCACACAGACTCAGAGTTGGACCCACAGCTGGCCCCAAAGCACACGGACCTTCAGCCCTGCTCTCACGTCCCTCCCGAAATGCACAATGACCCCCTGGAGGAACTAGATCCAAAACCTGCTCATGGCGCTGTCTCTGAGAAGCAGGTCATTCCATCCTACATCCCTGGTAGGTTCACACTCAACACAAACTGCCATTTGTGAGTGATCATCTTCTTTTAGTGTACACTTTTGAAAATGTTCATATTGTTTATCAAAATTGCATGATTCCTTTAATCTCTTACCTTGCTTTGACGTTTAGTATAACAGAGCCTTATATTCAATAGATTTTTTTTTTACAATCAGAATTCAATATACACGTGGTTGTTCTTATAGCTAATTCTGCCCAGGCTTTTCTGGAGCAAATAAACTTAAGTCATAATCCATTAACATTCATTTGCTCCAGCTTTTATATGTGGTGTTTGCATTGTTTGAATTAGCCTCCATGTTTTATCTCCTAAGAGCAGTGGGGGTTGTGAATGGGAATGTGTGTTCAGCTTTGGTCAATAGTTGAAGGCTAGAGAGGGTTTAGGGGCCATCTCCTAATTGACATTCTGGCATCAACTCCGGATGAGCACCTGCAAGCTGCACACTCACGAGCCCAGAGCACAAGACCCTGGGATGTGGGTTGTCATAGTTACGGCCTTCCCTGGCAGAGATGCTGAGCAGGTGCATGCGTGTGTCAGGAGCAGGGTGACATGGGAACTCGTGGATGGAAATGGTGGGTGCCTTGTTAAGACTAGGGGATCTATACTGTCAGAATATTGGCCCAGCGTGTGGATGACCTATTCCGGGAATGACTAGATCTATTCAGAACAAACCACTAACTAATGTCCTTCATCCCAGTGAAATTGAGAGGCAAAAGGGATTAGTGTTTCATTGCATCATAAAAGTCCATGTTTTATTTTGGATACATTTGTTTATCCATTTACAGCCATTTATTAATTCCATGACAGATTATTTTTTATTTTTTTCTGTCTGTTTCTTCTTTTTCAAATTGCCCTGCTTTTAAAGCATTATAGTTTTAATGCTTGACTTTTTTAAATTTGTTTTTAGATGTCTCTGAGAACTATCTCACTGAACATTCTGTCAACAAAGTACAACAAGGTATGAACATCACAAAGTATTGATTATCAAATGTTATGTCTGAACTGCTCTGCCCTTTTGACCCCTTTCTGGGTAGAACTAATGAAGGAATTCTTGAAAGTTGCATTTTTATTCATGTTAATATAACATGCCATTCTTGATGCATCTAGGATTAATTAAGATCAAAGAGAACCATAATTAATCAACATTAATTAAAATAGTCTTGTCCTGCTATCTTATGCTTTCCAGGTAACTTAAACCCAAGGGGTCTTTATTATTGTAGAATCAATTGGGCAGACATTCAGCTGTATGTCTACATATGTTACTGCTGTTCGTCAACTTTACCGGTTTGTTCTTCCACAGACTCCAAGCCAGAAACCACAACACAGGTCACATCTCTTGAGCTGCCTGTTTCTTCAGCAGTTCAGAGGTTGGAGAGTTTGCCCACCCTACATTCTGTAGAGTCACTGCAGACGCAGGATCACATGATACAAACGAAGCCAGCAAAGATGGAGACATGCTCTGATCAGGGCATGCTCACCCCCAGCACAAAGGATTTTAAGGCCATTATTGCAACCAAAGAAACAAGCACTGCACCCGTACCTTTGATGGGCCAACCTATGGAAGTATCATTTCCCCAGGCTTCAAATGAGGACGATCTGGAGACAGCTCCTATAGACACAAACAGGGGAAAGGGCGAGAGCATTTGTCATTCTGTAGAGGACATGGACATTTTAGCAGAAATCAAACCCAGTCTATTATTTTCCAGCCTAACATTTGGAGAATGTTCTAAGTCCTCCGTAGAGCGATTAGCTGAGATGGTCACTGGCCCCTCCCACTCCTCACCTCTGGCCAGACACCGTCAGACTCCGTTCCTTCATTCAATGGGTGAACGCAGCATTCACCCAACCACACTCATACCACTCACCCCCAAGATTGGAATGGGAAAACCAGCTATTACCAAGAGGAAATTTTCTCCAGGGCGACCTCGGGCCAAACAGGTAGGGTCTGGTAGAGAAATGTAGTGCTTTTGGGAAATCTCTGAAACACAAACATGCTTTATGAATCAGTCACCGCTTGGCATCATGCAGACCACATGTATTTCCTGTCAGTGATGCTCCTCCTCACGATCGACAGAGCCCATTGAGCCCAAATTCATCCTGTAAACGTTACAACCTGTTCTCACTCAATGCTGTACTAATGCAGTCCAACTGATTTAAAAAATCATAACTAACAAAATGTATTTGATCATTAGAAGAAACTTATGATCTGATAATGCTAATATTGTATATTTCCTCATTTTAAAACCTGCTAATATCACTAATAATCCCTTGTATTAGTTTAAAATGCATAGCCACATATACTACTAAGATGAGAATGTCTTGCTCGCGGATGGCTGCATTAGAAGCTCATTACATTTCTCTAACATCTTTTTGTATGTTTTGTTTTTTGCTGGCTTTGTTTTTAAGTTGCTGCATTTTGTCGCCCTCCTCTCCCTATTTCTCTCACTCTCCGGCCCACCCCACCCCCTGACCTTAGGGTGCATGGAACCCCCATAGCAGAGTGAATTCCCCCTTGTCCTGGTCCAAGGACCAGCCTGAATGGTGGGACGTCTCAAAGACCAGGCAATCCTCAGGCAGCCCAGGCTGGAGCGTCAGAGTGGTAAATTCTACTACTGCAGCTCTCCCATTTCGCAGAGTTAATGGAACTTTTTGAGTTCTGAGTCACATGTGCAGCAAAAGCTTGGCAACACTTTTTGTTTGTCAGGATGTAATTTTTACAAATAAAAGCATGTGAACTGTCACGTTGATATGGTGGGATTAAGAATTAAGATATGTACCCGGTATATGTTCTACACACTTTTTTCTTGCTTGTGAGTATGGGGAAGTAAGACAAATCAAAAACAGGGTTCTTCAGCATTGAATGTCATTGTTTACTTTCTCAAAATAAATAAAACCATGTAGATTTTAATACATCAGTGTAATCCCTCATTCATCCAGGGGTGTTCTATTGTAGAAAAAGATTCAGTTGTAGTCATCTGGACTCTTTTATTAAAAAAAACCCAAATCATTCTCAATCTGTGGATCGAGTCTTGGAAGTCTTGAGACTACTCTTTGTATTACAGTATAGGTTTTAGATTTGAATACATATTTTTGTTATGATAATACAGCTCGGCTCCTGAACCTTCCTGCTCAGGTGAAGCGTTGCTTTTTAGGCTAAACAAACGATGTGATTACTCTGCAAATCATAATTCATACATCAATTTTAATTTATATTTATATATATTTTTATTTTTGGGGCATTCAAAATGAATCCAGATAAATTAAAGGAAATGTACGCAGATTAATCATGCGGTCTGTTTTGCCTAAACAGCGCTTATATAGATTATTTAGTGAAGCTTTACCTGAGCGAAGCAGGAAGGTTCAGGAGCAGAGCTGTAATCATATCAGATCAATGCTGAAGAATCCTCTTTTTGATTTGCCACGAGGATCACGTTCAAAAGTATGTTTAATTTCCTGCCCAAATATTTGTCCAATATTACAGCTATCATACAGAATACAGTATCGGGCGAAATGGTTTATTTTTATACAACAATCCTGCTATTATAATATCAGTATTTTAAACCATAGAGTACAGTAAATCCTGTCCGAAAGTACAATGGCATTGATCTTTCTACCCTTAAAACATACCACAGTGAATCACTCCCCACCTCACAGTACTTCTGTAAATCTGCCTTTACAATGTTCTGTTTTTGTTTCCTCTGCTAAAGGGCCGTGGCTCAGGCTTTCCAGGGAGGAGAAGACCCAGAGGTGCTGGACTGTCTGGACGTGCTGGACGCGGCCGGGCCAGAGGAAGGCATGGAGCCAGTCCCAGCTTCAATCCTGGGGTAGATGCTTACGGCAGAAACATTTTAGACGAGACAAACCGTCCCCTATATTTCCCTTATCATTATTATTATTATTATTATTTTTTTAACTGTGATTTGCAGATCACTACTATTGAAACATCATATCCAATCAAAGAAGAGGAGGAGACTGCCATGCATAATACTGTAGTTATATTCTCCTGTAATGACAGCTTCACATTAAAACAGGTAATTATTTTTGTATTATTTTATTTGCTCACTACTATGTTTAGTTCCTTTTATGATCAAATCATGGGTTTTGGACACAATTATTTCCTTGAAAGAAATTAGCGTGTGTTTAGATGGTAAATTTCCTCAGCTGTAAAGTAACTGAACTGTTGTTCCAGGACATGTGTGCGGTGTGTGGAAGCTTCGGTCTTGGTGCTGAGGGCCGGCTTTTGGCCTGTGCTCAATGCGGTCAGTGCTATCACCCATTTTGTGTAGGCGTAAAGGTATGTACTTTTTACCGTCTGCAAGTATATTTCAAAGAATGTTTCATGTAAATGTGTTATCACTGCTTTGAGCAGATGAACAAAGTGGTTTTGAGTAAAGGCTGGCGCTGTCTGGAGTGCACAGTGTGTGAAGCCTGCGGCCAGGCCACAGACCCTGGCCGACTGCTCTTATGTGATGACTGTGACATCAGCTATCACACTTACTGCCTGGACCCTCCACTGCAGAATGTACCCAAGGACAGCTGGAAGTGCAAATGGTAAGCCATGTCAAAGAGGAAATGTCCCATGCATGAACCACTCTTAACCCGCCAGATGATAAGCATTAGAAATATATACTGTTTGCAAAGTTTCAGAAATGTGTTGAATATTATTGCATTTATACTAAATTTGCTTGCGTTATGACCTTTTTGGCCCCATTTTGGCCAGCCTCGCTTGGCTCGGCTCTGCTCTACTCGGCCTGGGTCAGTTTCCATTGCTCTCTCTGTGAAATCTGTTACTGTATCCAATGAATACCCTGTGGAAACCATGGATACCACCAGTGATCGGAAGATCGATCAGGTCAAGCAGGTAGCTAAAAATGGTCTAATAAATGCTCCATTTGTTTACCCGTTTTCTGCAGGTGTGTGACATGTACTCAGTGTGGGGCCACCACACCAGGTTTGAGATGTGAGTGGCAGAACAATTATACCAAGTGTGCCCCCTGTGCCAGTCTTAGCACGTGCCCCATTTGCCTGTTGGACTACAGCGAAGGCACGGTCATTGTGCAATGCCGACAGTGCGACAGGTGAGCAGTTTCTATAAAAACACCTCCGCTGAGGTGACCCTCAGATAACTAGACATTTTTAGAATCTTAATTTGTGCCCATTTCAACCATGTTTTTTCTCTGTAGATGGTTTCATTCCTCTTGTCAAGGTCTCCATTCAGAAGAAGATTTAGAAAAAGCTGCTGACAGCTGTTTCGACTGCACAATGTGTAGAACATTTAAGACCACTAAAGGTTAATACTTTGCATTTGTAATTAAAATCACGTACTAGACATTTGCTTTTTGTTGCATTTATTTTTTATGTGAATTATCTTACAGCAGTCCTGACCAAGGCCAGAGATACAATTGAACCTGTACTTATGACCCAAATCTTCACAAAGGCTAAAGAAATTGGTAAGCATAGCATTGCATGTGATTTAGCTTCAAACATAATCATACACTCCATTTTAGATCTTTCAAGAACCTACACTCAAGATGGAGTATGCCTGACAGAGTCAGGCCTGTGCCAGCTCCAGAGTCTCTCTGCGACTGCATCTCGTCGTCGAAAGCCTAAACCTAAACTGAAGTTAAAGATCATCAACCAGAACAGTGTGGCTGTGCTCCAGGCACCCATGGACCATCTCTCTGAGCTCTCGCGTGATGAAGACATGGAGGATAACAGAGGTACCTGCGGTGAAAGAGGTTATTAGCCCGAAAATAAAAAGGGTTACATTTCTATGTAAATTAGCAAATGTTGGACAAGTTTTGAGTGAGTTTTATTGTGTTTGTGAAACTTGCTGTCTGCCTAACACTGGGGCCAAACTCCATTCAGCAGCAGAGGGGCCCAGTTGGGGATTCGTGCGGCTCAAGGCTGTCGCTCATCATCACTGCTTTCTCCCTCACACAGAGGCGGAGCTCTTGGATTGTGAAGCAAAGTCAGACTCAAGCTTGGAGCGGGAGCCAGTAGAAGATGAATCCAAGGGGGGCGGTGGCTGCAAGAAGCGGAAAAGGAAACCGTACCGCCCGGGTATGGCGTCTGATTAAAAGAGACAGCTCCTCTCAAGTGTAAAATGGCACAGTGCATGGTCTAAATCTTGAAAGGGCTTACCTAGTGTTTCTGAGATTTCATGCAGAACCGGAGAACTATTAAGTGAATATTTGTACAACTAAAATGAATCATGAACTACAATACTGTCTTTAGGTATTGGTGGGTTTATGGTCCGCCAGAGGAGCCGTCCAGGGCAAGGTCCAGGGAAAGCCAAACGCACCCTTTGTAGAAAGGATTCCACTGGTTCTGTGTCAGAAAACCCCACAATAAATGATGGTATACCCTCCTCTTATCTTTGAGAATAAATGTATATGATCTTGTTAATTAAAACGTTCTACAGAATATTATTTTTACGTTTTTGATGTAGGATGGACAGAAGGTGTGCGTGATACCCGTTTGGAGGACATTCCCCCTGGATCAGGGGTTCCAGAGAAAATTAAGAAGCGATACCGAAAAAAGAAAACCAAGTTGGAAGAGGCATTTCCCACTTACCTCCAGGTCTGCTGGAACGGGCTTTTTTGTGCATTTGTATGTAGATATGCATTGTATTCGAGACGTGGCTCTATTTTTTATATACCGATAGTCATATTGCAAGTTTACCCATTAGGGGTTGGGGGTGACTGGAGCCTATCTCAATGACTTTGGGCCTTAGGTGGGGTACACCCTGGACAGGGGCCAGCTAGTTGCAGGGTTAACACAAAAAATGTGATTTTTTTTTTTTTTTAATAATTTTTTTTCAGCTCCTTACGGTTTTGTGAATGACCTCCATAAGCTTATTTGAAGATGACAATACAGACTTAATGGCTTAGTTTGTCTTAATAGTATTTCATTGTCATCTTGCATTTGTGGAAACAGACTTGTCTTTGCCTCAAGCCACAGGCAACTGTCAGCGTTGCTCTTTATCCTTCCTACTGTAAGAGAGGAATAGTCGGTCTAACCTTAAGGTCCACGACAGAAGCACATTTAATAAATTATTGAAAAAGCAACACATTGGGCTTTTAATGTCTTTGTGCAGCAGGGAGCCGCTGATACATGTCATGAAGGATAGTAGATGACTTGTGGGTTAAAGTGGTGGGGGAGGTAGCTGCTGCATGAGATCAGTAGCAGCATTCTTGAGACTTGAACCTTTTTTCTTATGAGTTTATCTTTTGTTTTTGTTTGCCATCCATTTCAGGAGGCATTCTTTGGAAAGGACCTGCTCGACAAAAGCAAACAAAGCAGGCAGCGGGGTGCAGAATCAGGTTTTCTGGAGGAAGGCCAAAGTCAAGTGGAAAGAAAGCAGCCCTCCACCTTCCTGGGTCGGCCATCAAATACAGCTCTCAGTATTGCATCTGACAATAGACAAGCAACAGGTATGTATAAGAAGAATATCAGGTGTCCATTTTAAATAGTGCAAATGTACATTTGCAGGCAACGGCAGGCTAAAAAAGTAATAATGGATTAATCCTTTCTAAACTCGACTGAGCTGTACTGAGTGTGATCAGGAGTTGTGCCATTTTACCCTATGTTTAAATCAACCAAGAATTTGTTGTACACACACACACACACACATACACACACACACACACACACACACACACACACCAAACTATTTTACAATAATCACCCAAATCCAACTCATGCCCATTCAACATCTTATGATTTGTGACCGTTTTGTTTTTCTTTCTTTCTTTTTCTTTCTTCCTTTTTTCCTTAATTACAGAGGCATCTGAGGAGCCTTTAGTTGATCTGTCTGATGTTTTGAACTCTGATGCAGACATCTTGGGAATGCTGGGAAAGACGAGCAGTGACTCTGGTGCGTTATGTGTACAGTCAAACGTTTACGGCAGTGGTCTTTTCTTTGGCTGATTATTTTGCTTTCACAATATTCTATCAATACAACGTTCTAGTGCATTTGGCGCCCACCATTGTTTTAATTTTGCATTGTCTACTTTGCGTTGTGCTTGTTCTGTCCACACAGTTTTCACTCATTTGATCTGGTTTTGGGTTCTTGTAGGTCTTGATTTTTGCCCCTTCCAGGTTGACAGCTCGCCTCCTCCTTTTGGTAAGGGTGCACTGGCCTATTAATCCCCTGCTTCAGTGTGGTCTTCCCCTCACACTGCGCGCTCGCCTTTTGCATGCATATGCTGCTTCTTATTAACATTTCCATTTTAATCTTCTTCACTCTTAACCCAGTATTTCAGTATATACTCATGGTCTGTCAATTGTTGCGATCATCTTCAACAACATTTTAAAATCACATAAAGTAAATATATCGATTTGGAAATGTCAAGAAATTACACATGAATCAATGCTATTACTTAACAGTCAGAGAACATAATTCAACTTAGAATATTAAACGACACAGAAACGTCAGTTTTTGTGTGGCTTGCAAGGGAGAGGAAGGCTTAGCCGAGTCAAGATGTTGTAAGCAACCTGAACGACTTTCCAAAATCACTCAGCGTTCCTCCCTCTTACAAGTCATTTTATTAAAATCACACATAAAAAGGAGGCGGGTCACATTTCTCATTGGTCAGTTTCACATCAAGGCACTTGTCTTTTACGACTCTTTGGTATTATCTTTAGAGATAAAAACCTTGGTGAATGTTCTACCCATCTGGTCCCCAGGATGGGAGGAACATTCCTCACGGCTGCTTCTACAACATCTTCACACATGTTATTAGAAATACATGCCTTTCCCTCCCCCCAGGCTAATGATGCAGATAACTTTTAACACACAAATATAATCATATATTTACATTTTATCACAGGAAACCATCCAGCAATGTTGTCTTTGGCAACACAAAATTCTTTCTGTATTTGGTTTCCAACGTTTTTTGCCATTTTCAAAGCTTGAACGTCACTGTTAGATAAATAATTATTTTTTTTATTTAGTTTCTATATTTTATATAAAGCATAATGTACATAATTTTGTTTTGATGACCTACCAACTCTGTAAATCTGCATTTGTTTGGCTTAGTGGTGTGATTAATGAAAAGCCTCAGGTGTCAATTTTTGTGTTCCACACACAACATAAGTAAAAGGAAGATTGTGTCTGAAAGGGCACACAAGAGCTTTGTTAATGGGTTTAGTAATTGATTGCATTATACAATGAGTGTGATTACATGTGCTCAGGTATCCTAAATATGAGCCTTATCCTGGTTAAAATTGTAACATGGATATAACATCTAAATGCGCTCAGAGAAAAAGGGATGTGAGCATCCTGGAACAGTGTCAGTTCAGTCTGAAGGCAGCACAAAGCCACAGAAATTGAGATTGTGGTACTGGGTGGACCAGTATTTCCCAACCAGGAGTACAATACCACTTGTCAGGGGGTACTAAATATGAAATTGAATATTATTTTAACATTAAATGGTCTACGTAGTACATTTTACATCCTTCATGTGTTAGTTGGATAATTTTGAACGTCAATATAATTATAACAAGAAAAAAAGTTATATTTTATGATATATTAGTAAACAGCTATATAGTTAAACCCTTTCATGTCGTATGGGGTACTGAAAGTGTGAAACAATGGTTAGTGGGTACTCGAGATAGAAAAGGTTTGGAACCACTGCCATAGATTGCTATTTTTTATTATATGAAAATGTTTTTGAAAATCCAGGTAGAATTTACAGCTGTTTTGGGAAAGTTCCTGTTCCTATCTAATTTGTTTCTTGACTTTGCACATGCTCGGAACCAGTGGTGAGAAATCAGGGTGCACGGTTTACATGGCGCGGCATCCTGAATACTGTCCGAGTAGCCCTGTGAGAGTATACCCGTTTCTCATATCTCATACTTGTTTATCCAGGATACTGAAATTGGGATACTGTGTTTACATGGCACAGATAAAACCTCAGCGATAAACTACAGCTCATTGTAAAATATAGCAACAACTCATACAGCCATTTGCACATTGGTTTCAAACTTTCTCTTGCTCTTTCTCTTTATTTCCTGGTAACTTCTCAGTTAAAGTGGTTTGGTTTATGAATATGTGTTATGATTTTTTTTTTATGTTTGTGTTTCAACAGCTGGTCTGGACATTGGGCCCCTGTCGGACAGTTCTCCTGTGGCGCCACACTCTCAGGGCGGCCGCAGGACCCCTCGAACCCTTTCTGAAGAACCACTGGATGGAATCCTCAGTCCTGAGCTAGACAAGATGGTTACTGATGGTTAGTAGAGAAGGTTCAATACTGAGCCATTATTTTAGAAGAATTTTTCTCTAACGACATTTTTTCTTTTCCAGAATCAATTCTCAGCAAGTTCTACAAAATTCCAGGTATTAACAATCGACAACAAAACTAACATGAGGCTATTGTGTATTATTAAAATACACAAACATCTCTTACAGAGCTGGAAGGAAAAGATGTTGAGGATCTATTCACTGCAGTTCTCAGCCCCAGCACAAGCCAACCACCTCCACCACAGGTGCCTCATCCCCATGCTCAACTCCCTGCCTCCTCTGGATTGAATATGCCACACCAAAACACAGGTAATTGGCTAGTTTTGATTTTTAAATATGCATGGAAGGCACAATTATGTAATTCGTCCTTGTTTGTTGTTGAATCTGCAATGAAAATTGATTATTGGTGCTGCTTGGCGGCCGAGTAGAATCATGATCAGAAAAGGTTTATTTCCATTGAGAATGAACAAAATTTCACAAACATAGGAACTTGTTTTGGTGATTTGGTGCAACATAAAACAATGAACAATAATAAAACAACATATATAAAATCAAAAAGGGATGCAGTGCCCTTTTGGACATTGAAGAGAAACAATTTAAATCTAAGAAAAATAAAAATAAGCTCACTATATACACAAAATGTATGGGTGTAGTGCAGAAAGTGAACAGTGCAAATTATAAAAAATATTATAGTTAGAGTGACAGGTCTTAAAAAGTGTTCATGAGTGATAGAAAGCATGTGAACAACCTTGCGTTGTTGTGAGTTTGACAATTTTATGGGAAGACCTTCCCCAGTCCCCATTTCACACTATACTGTCTTGTCTAGTAAAGCATACGGGCAAAAAAAAATCCCCTTCCAAAAAATGTTAAAATATGTAAAGAGAATATTGCCTGACTTGACCATCACAACATGGTTGAGGAACTCCCACTTTACATAAGTTTGCAAATATGAAATACCAGTTTGAGCTGTGTTCTATGACATTTCTCCTAGTTGGAGTTGTGAAAAGTCTGTTACCTGTTGTCTCAAATGCACCAGTAATTCTTTGTTCACTAATCTCGTTTTACTGTGTTTAGGTAATCCCATGTTTCCACGGATACCGGTAATCAATGGTGTAATGGGACCAAATCAACGTTTTTCTGGGAACACAGCAACTGGCTCCTGCATCCCAGAAAACTTCCCTCACAATCGTATGCCTTTTTCTGACAATCCCAGGTAATGTAACATAGAACCTTTTTAGGGCTGAAAGATAAATTGCATTTGCGATTATTTTTTCAATATTACAAAATGCGAGTATCTAATTGCAGAGGCACACTACTATTGCCCTCTCAAACTTCATTTGTGCCCTTAATGAGGTGAATGAAGCGGCGTGGTCTCCGCCTGTGAACGCAACAGTAGTCTGCGGCTTCATGTTTTACGCTCTGCTCCTCCTTGGTCCTCTGCGTGTTTGTGCTTCACTTTTCTCTGCGTGGTTCAGGTGTGGCATGCAAATTTGACCGAGTTTGTGTAAATGTCAGCCTTTATAATATTGCCACCGTGAAGGATAGGTTTTCATAGACGCAAAACTGAACAATATCATCCTGAGTTCTTGCACTGAGCCCTGTGCCGCTCTTCGCTCCTCCCTCTCTTTTCTAAATATCAAAACTTACTCCGCCATTGTCTCTGCTTTGATTATTTGCATATTTTACAAATGGATAAGGCGTGTGCATTGATATCGCGTGTTAGTGGGACCTACTGTGCTTTTTTGCTCCTTCCTTTCTGTTCAAGTCTAATTAGTTACACCTAAGCTGAAAAGTGGCCCTTTTTCAGCAAAATAGGCCTATATGACTGCTGCTTTGTGCATTTCTGTTGCTTCCTTATTCCGTGCATGTTAGTGGGAAATGTCAAAGCCCTGGTAAAAAATGCAATTCAGATTTTTGGAAAAATTGTTCAGTCTTAGACCAATTGAGTTTTACTTTTTGGAACAGTTCTCTAATCATTTAGTGTTTTCTGGGTTACAGAGATGGAAAATGTAATCAAATATCCAGAGAGGCAGGGCCTTGGCTATCCCCTACCCATGGGTTTGGTCCGACACCCCCCATTTCATTATCAGAAGGAGAGACTGAAGCCATGTCAAATGCCCAGAAAAGTACACTCAAGTGGGAGAAGGATGAGCCTCTTGGAGAGCTTGCAACTGTTGCACCGGTCCTTTATACCAATGTGAATTTCCCTAACCTCAAAGAGGAATATCCAGGTAGGTTTACAGTTATATTATATCATGAAAAACTGTTGACATTTTTTGGGATCTTACCTTTTATGTTTTCTTTATTTTTACAGACTGGACAACAAGAGTAAAACAGATTGCAAAACTTTGGAGGAAGGCTAGTTCTCAAGACAGGGCCCCATATGTGGTAAGTTAGTGTTTAACCCTTGTGCTACCCTCAAAGATAGTCTGCGGGTTAAAAACAAACCTAAAAATAAAAAAAACACAAACCTGGAATGAACACACACACAGAAAACGCTTTTACATGTTGTGGAGGGAGGGGGGGGCGTTCTACTACAGACGCCTGTGGGTTATCCAAACCCAAAGATTACACGAGGGCTGTATATGGTCATTTAGAGCTGAACAGTTCAATGTGGCAGTCTTTTATTTTTTAATTGGTTGCTATCATGTTCAGTCTGAGCTAATATTACAACACAGTAAATCAATGCCCTTTTCCTGATAATCCCAGTTAAAATGCATCTAATGTATCTTATTTTATGCATTTGATGCTTACATCATTTGTAATTCTTCATCTGTTTAGCAAAAGGCAAGAGATAACCGCGCTGCCCTGCGCATCAACAAAGTCCAGATGTCCAATGAGACGGTGAAGAGGCATCATCCACAGCAACAGCCTCCAGAGGTGTTTGATCCCACCATACCACTAGACACAGATCTGCTGTTTAAAGACCCTTTGAAACCAAAAGAATCAGAGCATGAACAAGAGTGGAAGTTTAGACAGGTAAGAGTGAATGCAGTCAAGTCAGCGTATGCAGCGACAGGGCTACTTTCATTAAGACATCCATGAAATCTACTAAACAACCGCACTATCCTACACATTTTGAACAACTACCTTGGTTTGTTGGCCCATAATGGTATTACAAATGTTTTTTCTTTCTTTAGAATTTTCCCTTTTTAATTTTTAATTTGTACTACCCTTTATTTCAACAGCAAATGCGCCAGAAAAGTAAGCAGCAGGCCAAAATTGAAGCCACACAGAAACTAGAGCAAGTTAAGAATGAACAGCTCCAACAGCAGCAGCTTCAACAACATCTGAGTTGCCAGTCAGAAGATGGCAACAATAGTGGAAACCAGAGTCCAGCTTCTCAGCCCAGCAACGGGAGCATGTCCCCAATACAATCACTTGGCTCTAAAGAAGGCTTTGTCAGGCCACAGTTTCCAGGAACCCCCACCTCAGGGACAGAGGATGTATTTCTCAGACCACCTCCTCCACCCCAATCTGGGCCTCTGTCTCAGCCGCAGTCACCACAGGTCTTCTCCCCAGGCTCTTCAGGGTCCAGGCCATCATCTCCTTGGGACCCATACGCAAAGATGGTTGGAACTCCAAGACCACCACCAGCGTTGGCGTCAAATGCATGTCGCAGACTACCTGTTGAATCGGGGAAATCCCCAAATTCTCTCATGGATCAGCAAGGGCGTCCCTCTCCTGCTCATGAGTCTTTTGGTTCACCCACATCTGTTAGCAGTGATCCTTATGCCAAACCTCCTGACACACCAAGACCGTCCAATGATCAAGATCCTTTTTTGAAGCCCATGTGTCCACCCCGGGTCAGTCAGAGTTCTCAGGGAAGGCCTCCAATGGGATCCCCTGGGAGAGATCCTTATTCAAGGCCCATGATTAGAAATGAGGCTTATCAGCGAATGGCCCAAAACAGGATGATCTTATCGGATCCTTACTCCAGACCATTACTAACACCAATTCCTGGTAGTAATGAGTCAGGTTCTGTTCCCATATTCAAAACGCCCATGCCTCCGCCTCAGGCCCAAGAGTCCTACAATCGCCCTGACCGGTTTAATCAACTAAATGATCCATATTCTCAGCCTCCTCACACCCCAAGACCATCAGGAAGTGATAACTTTACAAGTCCCCCACGAATAGGCCAGCATCACTCTCAGTTTGTCCAGCCTGGCCAGATGAATCAGTTATCAAGAAACCCATATGCACAGGCACCATCTACTCCAAGGCCAGACCACTATACGTATGACCCCTTCGCTCAGCCATCTGTACCAAGCAGGTCTAGTGAAAGTGGAAATTCTCGTCAATTTTTTGAACCTTACGCCAGACCCCCTGGGACCCCACGTCCCCATGACAACTACTGTCAACCAGGCACACCTAGCCCAACTTCGGACCTCTACTCCCAAGCTCCTGCCACTCTTCGCCCCAGTGGTATAAATCAGCTCCAGCGAATGTCTCCATCCCACTCTGTGGACCCTTATGCCCAGCCACCAGGAACTCCACGGCCATCTGTAGTAGAGAGGTTTTCTAAGTCTCCTGGAAGCCAAAGGGGAACTATGGAGCCATTTACCAGCTCCCCTGTCATGATGAGGGCTGGCAGTGCTGACATGTTCTCACAGCAAGGGGGTACTAGATCACTGCTCAATGATCCCTATGCTCAACCACCGGGGACACCTCGACCTGTGTCTGATGGTCGGGGGCAGAGGCCAGCGGGAGGGAAGGATGCCTTTTCCCCACCACCTGGCAGGCCTGTGGAACAACTTGCTCAGAGCGGCTTCCAAACACCAAAGCATCCAAGTATCTCTGATGATCAGTCACCTTCACGTCAAACCGGACAGACTCCCGGCCATGACCCATTTGAACAAACACAGGAAAAAGTGGAAAACAAAGATCCTTTGTCACACACAAACAGTGGAGCTTCAACACAAGATCCGTCATCAGAGGCTCAGGGTGAAAGTGAAGACAGACTCAGACAGGTATGTAATCTTAAGTTATGTAAGAAAATTATTCATCAATCAAGGTTGCAGGTTCAACTCCTGGTGTGGGCCGGGCTTTTCTTTGTGGAGTTTACATGTTCCTCCCCATGTCCGGGTGGGTTTTGTCTGGGTGTCCGGTTTCCTCATCAACCCAAAACATCTTCCAGATACAGTACTCCTGACCAAGTCTAGCTCAAGATCTGGAGATGGTTCCCCCGAGCGCTGCAGCGATCTCTGCCGACATGCTGCCCTAGAGGCATTGAAGGAGGCGTCAATATAAAGCATTACCTTAACATTAACATTATTTTGTTTTTATATTGCAGCGGCAAAGAATAAGAGAACTTCTTATCAAGCAACAGCAGCAGCGCAGTGCAATTCGTCAAGAAAGAGGTCCTCTAGACCTACCTGGTAATATGGCACCAGGGACACCTCGACCCTGGCCCCAAGAGGGCCATGGACAACAAGGGGAAATATTTAACCGACCTCCACCACCGTATCCTGGTCAAGCTCCTGTCAGACCAATGAGGTTTCCAGGAGCCTTTACAACGGATCAGTGTGTCCCTTTTCATAATGATGGCCAAGTGCTACGTGGGCCACATCCTACGGATCAAAATTTTAGACATCAGGGACTGAGGTTTGTGCTAAATATGATTTAGTCTAATCCCTAACCATCAAGAATAAAATGTGGTATAATTGGCTTCTTCATTTTGGGGTTTTTCAGGTTTACGTTTACCTCTGGTGCTATGGGACTTCAAGCAGCCCCGGAGTGCTTTCCTAGGGGGCAACATCCAATGCAGAATGTACCTCCACAGATGAGGCGGTCAATGTCTGCAGAAATGGCCAAAAATATCGGAAATAACCCCATAGGTTTACAGCACTTCCCAGCACGGGGAATGCCTGTACAACAGCATAACATTATGGGGCAGCCTTTTATTGAACTGCGTCACAGAGCGGCAGAAAACAGGCCACGCATGCCTTTTCATCCTGGTGTCATGCAGGGAGGAAGTATGGACCCCAACATGCATGCACAAAGACCCCCAGGCTTTTCAGTTGCACCTGATTCTAGATTAATTCAGTTACCCAGGATGGTAGATCCTTTAACAGGCCAGACTGTCCATATGCAGCTTTCTGCAAGCATGGGCAATCTGAATCGGCAAACTCAAATGTGTGGAAACTCTATTTTTAAGCAATCTCCTTTAATGAGGTCCTTGAGCCAACCTGCCCCCAATGACACTCAGAACTTTACACCCGCAATGATGTCTAATGCACAACTTCATGGACACACAGATACCATGTCTCTATCTTCTGGTGATGGGGTGGAGGAGAAGCTAGATGCAGAGGAATCTGCTGTCAAAGACCTTGAAGATGTGGAAGTGAAAGATTTGGTGGATGCCGATCTGGAAAACCTTAATTTAGACCCAGAAGATGGAAAAGATTTGGATCTTGAGTCAAATGATTTACATCTTGACGACTTCCTTGGAGTGTCGGGTAAATTTGACATCATTGCTTACACTGACCCTGACCTAGATGACATAAAGAAAGACATGTTCAATGAGGAACTGGATCTGAATGATCCAATGGAAGATAATACAGATAATACAGACAATAATAAGAATTCTAGTACCTCCAGTGGAGCTGAGACATCATGTTCAGAGTCTTCACAAATAAAACCAAATTCTCCTGGTGAACCGTCTGTGACCGCAGGTAATTTAGACACTTCGTTTTCTCGCTTGGCACCACAGCAGGAAATTAAAACTGAGGTTAAAGACTGTCCGAGCAGTTCTGAAATTGTGGAACAGCAAAGTCATGTTAACAACTTGAATTCAAATCAGCAGGCAGGAGTTCCAGACTCCACCCCGGTCCTCTCTGGCCTGCTCATTAAGCAGCAGCCTGAAGAGCGTTCGTTAAACCCAATGGTAGAATCTGTCAATCAAACCAGTAACCTTTTACCTCAGCAAGGCCAAGTGACAGATATTAAACATGCTTCTGAGGTTCTGATGAATCAAACCATAACTGATGCTACCATGACTGGCGAATCATCAATGGGGGACTATGAATTAGACCAGGCCCCGCAGACACCTGGTCAGGCCATGGGTCAGCTCAATCAGACCCCACGTCCTCTTCTGCTGGAAGAGCAGCCCCTCCTCTTACAGGACCTCCTCGACCAAGAGAGACAAGAGCAACAGCAACAAAGACAGATGCAAGCCATGATTCGACAACGTTCCAGTGACTCCTTTTTTCCAAATATTGGTAAATTGTCTCTCTAGCAAATTAATTGATACATTGTTTGGATTTGTAACTTTTTTTCCCCCCTGCAGATTTTGATGCCATCACTGATCCTATTATGAAGGCAAAAATGGTTGCCCTTAAAGGAATTAATAAAGTCATGGTTCAGAACAACATGGGCATGTCTTCAATGGTCAGGTAAGTGTTCTCCCTAATGTTCCAATGTTCTTACTCTTCACGCCAAATAATAATAGACTAAAGTTAAGTTTTTTAATATGTCCAAATGTCAATTGATATTGCAGATTTCCCTCTGGTCCTTTGCCCCCTTGTCCTGAAAGTGTCCCACTTCCCCCTCAAGTAACCGGACAGGTAATTATAGTTTGTTAAAGGCACAATGGACGATTTTTCTGCGATTTGAGAACTCAGGCGGAAGTGCGCATGCGCACTCCCCCGTGCGGATTGATACAACACACACATGCGTTTGTTTATTAGTGCAACGGATCGGATCGCATCTCTCGTCTCCTGTAGATTTCCGTCTTCTTCTGAGTCAGCTCGAACAGTCTTTCTCCGTCTTCATTTTGTCCCATACTCTGAGGGAACTATATTATGATAGATCAATGCGCTTAGACATGCAGAAACGTGGGGACGAGCCACACGCGGCTGCAGGTGAGCGGTAGGTGCGTTTTATGATTGATACATGGCAGGACTAATCGGCAGTCCACATCACGAGGAAATAAGACTCAGATTTGGGCCAAAAAAATTGTCCATTCAACCTTTCATGGAGAAAATGTACCAAACACCCATCCCTACAAAACAAATGTCTTACCTGTCTATGCTTGAAGGATGGGCATTTGACTCGAGCCTCAAGACCTAATCCTCCAAACTTTGGACCAGGTTTTGTCAGTAAGTTTTATTTGTTTTATTTCAAGAAGATTTTTACATTTCATGTTTTTAGTCCTGTCAGGGTTACTAACAAAACCGCCTTCTTTCAGACAATGGTCAGAGGGCTCAATATGAAGAGTGGCTCCAGGAGACACAGCAACTACTTCAAATGCAGCAGAAGTTTCTGGAAGAGAAGATAGGAGCCCACAGAAAGTCTAAAAAAGCCCTCTCTGCCAAGCAGAGAACCGCTAAAAAAGCAGGAAGAGAGTTCCCAGAGGAAGATGCTGAGCAGCTCAAACATGTCACAGAGCAGCAGGGTGTAGTGCAAAAACAGCTAGAGCAGGTAAATGCCCGGCTTGTCAAACCCCAACACACCATTTCCATTTCAGTTCAACCATTCAGAAAGCTCATTTATGTGGTTAATTCTTTGAAGCTGTAATTGCTAGGAATGGGCAATAATTGGTATTATATAGGTATTATCAAATATCAGAGGTTCACAGATATCAGTATCAGCCAGTATTTGGTGTGGGTACTTTTTATCTTTTCGAACACACTAATTAGTGCAAATGAAAATAGAAGAGCAGTTAGGCAAAAAAATATGGTTTTGCAAAAAAAAAATTGTATCCCAGATATTTATACAGAAGAAAAATATAAACACTCCCATTTTTTATATGCTGAAAGATTATTTTTGTATACACAAAAGACCCATGTATACACAAACACAAATATTGTTCGCAAATCTATCAAAATCTGTCTTACTGAGCTATTAATATTGATAATTCATCCCACCTCACAACTGCAAAATATCAAGATGCTGATGAGAAGGCATGAATATTGCATAGGTGTGCCTTTTGACTGGCCACAATAAAAGGCCACGCTGAAATTTTTCTGGGTTGCTTTTATTAGGGGGTCTAGGGGGGGTCAAAAAAACAGACCGTTTCTGGTGTGACGACCAAAATGGCTGCCGAAGTTGCTGGATAATGGCAGGAAATTGACCGCACTTCGTAAAAGCCGATCCAGAGCATCCCAAGCATGCTTCATGGGTGATCTGGTTCAAAGTCTCTATGTAAAATAGCATATTTGTAAACAAACCAATAAAATATATATGTTCTGGTTCCTTGCGCAAGTCAGGTAAAATAAAAATCAAGTTAAGCTTTCATTTTAAAGTTAAGCCTTAAAACGTTTTTACCCATATTATGATTCACCACACCATTTCAAATGGTGTACTACAGTAAAATAGCCGAATAGGAAAAGCTCACGATTCCCTAAAAATTAAGATTACATGTCTCGGTGACAACAAATCAAATGATTCACCTTTTCTTGGATTTCTTGTCACTGAGGCCTGTAACCAAGGCCAGAAACTAAATCTTCTCACAGTTTGGACTGTGGCCTGCCTGTTCAATCCAAAATGAGATTGATTATGTGTGTGTGTGGCAGGCAGTGAATAGGGCACAGGAAATGTGTGTAATATTGTTCCGCTCATTAAAAACATACATTTAGAGACAAATTTCGAGGTGTGTAAAAATATAGAAATATTTTGATTTCGTCAAATTTAGCACATTTCTTTCATCTCACTACATTTGAGAGTTTTGATGCTAGAAATCCCCAATTACACAAGTGTTAAACAATGCATTTACAATGGAAGTTTATGGGAGAATTCAGTTTTGGAAAAAACGTGACAGTTTACCAAAACAAAAAAAGCCTGAAACAATCTTCCCAGATATTTAACTTTATCCTTGTAATTAATATCTTTGTCCTATTGTTTTATTGACGTATATTGAAATTTTATAGCTATGGATTTAGGGGCTCATGAAAAATGTGTAATTTAGTTAAAACCACCAAACAGGAAAACAAAATAAACGGCAGACATCCATTCATCCATCCATTTTCTTCCGCTTATCCGAGGCCGAGTCGCGGGGGCAGCAGTCTAAGCAGGGACTAAACGGCAGACTTTTTTTTTTTTTTTTCATTAATAATTATTTATTTATATTACACTTTACATTTGAAGCACATCTCACAGTCAGTTAAAAAAAAACACAGTATGACACGCAAATAGTAACAAAACAAATATCAGTTTTTATTGTAAGCTTTTTGTAATAAAAATGTTTTAAGTTGAATCTTAAGATGGTCAATAGCCTGTGGCGCCCTCAGGTGGATAGACGGGGTATTCCACAGCCATGTGCAGCTGCCTGAAATGCTCTGTCCCCTTTAGTGTGGTGCTTTGTTTGGGGGGACCTGGAGCAGGTGGCTGTCGATGGAACTGAGACGTCTCGTGGGTTTGTGTCAGTAGTTCTTTGAGGTACACTGGTGGCAAATGGAGATTAAGGAGGGTGGGGGTGATATGTTGGGTTTTGCGCACCCTCACCCGGATCCTGGCAGCACAATTCTGAATGGCCTTATGCCTTTGAAGATTCCTTCCAGGGATCTCGATGTGGAGTGCATTACAGTAGTCCAGCCTGGAGGAGACAAAAGTGAGGGGTGGAGTTTAGAGATGTTCTGGGGATGGAAAAATGCAGTTTTACTATTACGGATCTGAATGCCAAAGGACCGGCCAGGGTGCAAATTGACTCCAAGGTTTGGGACAGAGGATGAGAGGGAGATATTGTGGCCTGGAAAAGGAAATATGATGGGGAAGGAGAGAGATTGGTGAGTACAGATGAGAAAGGCTTTGGTTTTTCAGCTGCAGGAAGTTGTCATTTATCCATGTCCTTGTCTTCTGCAGGCATGTAGTCAGAATATTGTTTGAAGATGTTTGTGAGGTCCAACCTGACATAGAGCAGGGTATCATCACCATAACAATGGAAGGATGGTCAATGCTGGCTAATTATGTGGCCCAGGCATATAAATGAAAAAGAGGGTTGGGCTGAGAACCGACCCCTGAGGAACCCACATGTAACAGTGCATGGCCTCAATCTGGCCTCTCCCAGGGCCACGTACTCGGCTCTGTAGGCCAATGAAGGGATTTAGTCGGTGAAGGAGGATGGTATGGTCAACGGTGTCAAAGTCTAGGTCCAGGAGCAGGAGAAGTGATGGAGAGCCCTGGTCAGAGGCCACCAGCAATCCATTGATCAGCCTAAAACCTGATTGAAAATGTTCATATAGACTTGGAGCAAGTGGTTGTGGATTTGAAAGACAACTTATTCTGTTTTTTGGGTCATACGTTAGGGTCAAGGGAGGGCTTTTTAATTTTATTTTTACCAAGTGTGGATTTCAAAGCTGATGGGAAAATTTCATTTAAATATAATGTATGTAGTATTATTGCAGACTGGCCTCTAAAGAGTTAATTATTTATGATGGTTGAAATCATTATGTCGATGGAAAAAGGGGACCCCTTCAGTAAAAAATAAATAAAAGCTCTCCTTCACAAGAAAAAAAAATAATTGATGTAATTAATGTTTTTATCGAGGTTTAAATACATATGCATTTTTCTAACGAGGCACAAGGGATATGTTTGTGTATGTATATGTGTGCGTGTGTATGTAAATGTAATGTAAAATATTTTTTATTTTAAATCAATTTGATTTTACACATGTTGATTATCCACAGCAGCAAGCTAAATATTGGATTTTGGTGTTGGCTGGAACTAATAATGTGGAAAGGTACCAGTATTTGAATATGTGTTTTTTTCTTTAAGATCCGCAAGCAACAGAAGGAACATGCAGAACTTATTGAAGAATACAGAGTAAAACAACAGCAAAACAATATGCCTCCCATGATGGCTGGAATGCACCCAGTTTCTGGGCCTCCTGGTTTGGTCCCTGGTAGTCCCTCAATGGGTCAGCGAGCTATGAACCCCGTGATACAAATGTCAACCCACCCTGGCCAGCCGAATGCACGTATGCCAAAACCACCGCTTGGCTGGAACCCAGGGGCACCTATACCAATGGGTGCTCCAGGAATGCCCTCTTTAATGCCCCCTAAAGTCCCTGTGGGAACCCCTGCGCCACCTCATCAGATGCCAGTGGGACCTATGCCTCCACATGCACAGATCCCAATGGATGCCCAAGCACCACCTGGTTCTGCTGTACTGAAGCCCATGCAGTCCAGTGGATTGAAGTTTGATGACAATAACCCGTTTAGTGAGGGCTTTCAGGAGCGTGAGAGGAGGGAGAGGCTGAGGGAGCAGCAGGAGCGACAACGGGTACAGCTTATGCAAGAAGTGGAGCGCCAGAGAGCGCTCAAACAGCGAATGGAAATGGAGCAGCAAGGAATGCTGGGACCAGACGGGAGCATGGCACCTTTGGTTGAGATGCCGTTCTTCAATTCAGAGCTGCCCCAGGAATTTATGTCACCACAGAGGCCTCCTTTACAACATCAACAGCAGCTAATGTTCTCCCCACAGCAAGGAGCTGGCATTGGATCACCACCAGGGACGTTCATGCAAGCTGACAGAAGAGCCTCCATGGGCAATGGAATGATGCCTCCTGATGTGGGTCCTGGGGCAGGACCAGATAATCGCCCTCTACAAGGTCACAACTTTCCACCAGGACAGCTGAGACCACATCAGTTTAGTGGACCTGGAATGATGCTTCCAATGCAGGGAGATGGTTCGCAGTTTGGTGGGGACTCTACTCCCCTGCCTTCTAACTTTCCAGGCTCAGGGCAGTCTCTAATTCAACTTTATTCTAACATCATTCCTGATGAGAAGGGAAAAAAGAAAAGAAGTCGCAAAAAGAAAAAGGATGAAGATTTAGAGTCGGTGAAGACTCCGTCTACTCCACACTCGGACATCACTGCCCCACTCACACCATGTGTCTCAGATACCGCCTCGACCCCAACCAGAAACTTGCACATCTTTGGAGATCAAGACTTATCACGGTCCCCCATTCTGGGATCTTCTACTCCCAATCACTCAGAGCTGGAAAGGCAGCTTTCTGGAAGTCAGTCCGGTCTCCAGTCAGAACAAGCAAGGGTACAGGCTCAAGAACACGACCGGATCCTCAGTAACATTAAACTGGAGCAGCCTGATGTTAGTGAATGTCAGGGTCCAAGAGAGGATTCTGTGGACTCTGTAATGAGTGCTGTCAAAGAAGAAGGAAGTAAAGGAACATCCCCGTTTCTATCTGGTCAAAGTCCCAATAAGAATGAGGCTAGTAACGAACTACTGAAACATCTACTGAAGAACAAGAGCACACCTCCTGGATTGTCCAATCAGCAGTCTGAAGAAAGTTTACGCTCTGAGGAGGAAGAAGCAGATTGTAAAACACTTCTCCGACAAAGCTCCATAGACAGCAATGGGGTGAGTGTTTGTGATAGTATGTTTATGAAGTAGCCAAATGATGAGTCACAAACTGGTAAATGATTCAGTTAGAAGACACACGTTTTAATACATTTAAGATAAATAAGTTTTGTGGGGTTTTGCTCTTTACCTGTAAGATGTGTATTTCTGATTTTACAATTGACATAATTGTTTTTGCAGGGATATTCTGACGGCATCCCTGATTTTCTGGGACCTTTGCATTCTGAGCAAGACAAAAAGAAGGGAAGAAACAAGAGGGCTCCTAGAAGTGGAGACAAGCCTGCCTCTCGTTACAAAAAGAGAAAAAAGGAGGCTGAAGAGAGACTGATACACTCTGGATCTGATGCTGTGATGACCCAAATCAAACAGGTTTGAAATGACCATTAATCAACACATCTACATAGAAAAATGGTCTGCTGTTCTTTGTAGCTTGAATTGTATTATTTTTAGTTGTTTACTAATAACTGTCGATGTCTCTTTAAAACATGTATGTAACAATATACTATACTGTACAGCAGCTGTCTCTATTGCCACTCATGGAGCCACTTATTGGAGTCAACTTCGCCCATTTTCCACCGTATGGCAGTGGCCAGCTGAACGGAGAGTCCCTTTTGTCTGGAACCTTTGGCAGTGCTTCACTCAATGGCGTGTCAGACTATTACTCCCATCTGGCATACAAGGTAGAACTGTATAAATATAAGAATTGATGTAGATGCATACTCAGAAAATCTGACTTGGCAAATGGTATGATTTTTAAGCAGAGTAACCTGAGCAATCCGCCAACGCCACCGGCATCTCTCCCTCCGACTCCACCACCTGTGAACAGACAGAAAATGAGCAATGGATTTGCCACAACGGAAGAGCTGGCAAGCAAAGCTGCTGCTATTGGTAATATAACAATTGCTTAACAACAGCTGATTGATGATCAAAATGGAGCCAACATTTTAATTGTGAAAATCTTTTGTTTTTACAGTGTCAAAAAACCTTGTCCCAAAACCGCTGCATGCGCCTTTTAGGCCTGAAGAAGATGCCTTGGCCCGGGCCATTGCACAAGGACCAAAAACTGTGGATGTACCTGCTTCTCTGCCTACTCCACCCCACAACAACCAGGAGGAGCTCAGGTAGGAATGAAAACAAGATGTTTGGTCATGTTTCAGAATTGTAAGAATGTCTTATTATTTGTTCCACATATTTTTATTTGTTATGTGCAATGTATAATGTATAATTTCCTTTCTTTTTTCTTTTTTCAATTTACAGAGTCCAGGAATCTTGCAAGGACAGGAACAGTCCTGACAGTTTTGTTCCATCCTCATCTCCTGAAAGTGTGGTTGGCATGGAGATCAGTCGTTATCCAGTCTTATCGTTGATAAAAGAGGAACCTCTATCACCCTGTCTGTCTCCAGTTCTGCCTATGCTTCCTTCTGCTGAGGGCAAAGGTATGTTTTGCTTTAAAAAAATAAATCAATTTTTTTTTGTGGATAGAAATGACAAATATCTTATTTCCTAGGAACTAAGGTAAAACTTCGAGACCTGAAAACCGAACCAATGTTCTTCAGTGGTCCCTTTGATGCTTTGTCGCACAACTCTAAACAAGGTCTAGTTTCTGTGGCTATCACATTGAGACCAGCTGCAACCGAGGTAAGAACATTTCAAGTCAGATAATTACAGCTGCTGCTTTGTCAGAAATTTAATTATTAAAATATATATTTTTAGAATATCACTGGCGTTGTGGCAGCTATTTCAGACCTCCTCTGTGTTAAAATCCCAAGTAGTTATGAGGTTAGCAGCACTCCAGACAGGGGGCCTCAGCAGATGTTCAGTGGCCCCAGGATAGGCCCTCATGGCATGGATCCGCGTGCTCAGATGTTCTTCCATGGACCGTCAAACAATGGGTGGCCTATGATGAGGCCACATGGCATGATGCAGCAGCAATTTCATCATTTCCGTTATCCTGCCAACAGCCCTGGTGCGTAACAAACTTGTATATTTACAATTATGGTTGTGTTTACTTTACAGTTCAAGACAGAAAAAAAGTCAGAATCTGTATGGATAAAAACGATGGTGATAATAATTTTATGTTTCAGACTGTGCAATGATGAGACACCATCAGAGGAGTCCTGGGTCCAATCCCCAATGGTGCTGCCACTGTAAGGTGGTGGTTCTGGGAAATGGGGTCCAGAAGTCTTTTCAAGATTTCCCTGCACATGTAAAGGTATATTTTATTTGTAGTATTTGTCTGTTGAAATGTGTATCATAATGTATATGGCTACTAACTTGTTAATGTCTGTAATACTGAATTCCTTTTAGCAATATCATGGTCGTTTGAAATCTGAGGAACATCTAGTTTTCTGCAGTAACAGCTGCTTCCTCTTATATTGCTCTGCATCACCTGTGCAATCTCGTCCAACCTCAGAAGTCAAGGTTCATATCATGTTATGTTATGCACATGTTATTTTTTACATTGTCTAATGGCTGCTATTTTTTAGGAATCTGTGAGCCTTCTTCCGTATTCTGGGCAATCTGAAATCCTCTCAAAAACTCTGCATCAGTACAGCAACAATATGTCCTCACTAGATGTTCACTGTTTGGCTCAACTTCAGCCTAAGCAATCCCCACCTTCCACCCCCCCTTTGCCCTTCCCATCTTCTGGAGAGGTGCCCAAGAATGAAAATAAGTCTGACGCTATCAAAGTGACTGTGAAGCTGAAGGCCAGGCCAAGGTCCCATGATAGCTGGCACCAAGGGAAGAGGCAGAAAGGCCTGCGCTGGAGGAAATGGACTGTTCAGGTGGTCGTCCCGAGGGGAAGTTCACATCTCCCTGAGGAGGAGAAGATTGATGAGCTCCTGAAGAAACTGGGGGCCTCCTTGCGCCCTCATTCCTCCCTCCGAGACCAGAGGAGGTGCTGTTTCTGCCACCAGTTTGGAGATGGGATAACTGATGGTCCTGCAAGGCTTCTTAATCTTGACCTGGATGTTTGGGTGCATCTCAACTGTGCCCTGTGGTCCACTGAGGTGTACGAGACACAAGCTGGTGCACTGATAAACGTTGAGCTTGCTCTCCATCGTGGTAAAACGGTGCGCTGTGCCTTTTGCCAGCAGACGGGGGCAACCAGCGGCTGTCATCGACTACGCTGTACCAATGTCTACCATTTCACCTGTGCTCTGCAAGCGCAGTGTGTTTTCTTCAAGGACAAAACCATGCTATGTCATGCCCACAGGCCCAGGGGTGCCTCTGGACCAGCCATGGAACATGAGCTGCGCTGCTTTGCTGTTTTTCGTCGTGTTTATGTTCAAAGAGATGAAATACGCCAAATAGCCTCTGTGGTGCAGCATCCAGAATTGGGCTACACATTACGAGTGGGCAGTCTAGTGCTGCATGCCATAGGCCAGCTCACCCCTTTTCAAATGGCAGTCTTCCACTCCCCAACAGCCATATTTCCAGTTGGTTATGAGGCTTGCCGTATTTATTGGAGCATGCGTCATGGCAACCGCCGCTGTCGCTATGTCTGCTCTGTGGACGACATGGATGGGCTGCCGGAGTTTAGCATCAGAGTGATTGAACAAGGTTACCAAGAGCTGGTCCTCACTGACACCACAGCTAAAGGTACTTTATTTTACTGTGTATCTTGTGGTATAAATGGTATTAAAATATGTCAAATAATTGCCTATTATCAAACATTTTCTTAGGAGTGTGGGATAAGGTTCTGGGTCCTGTTGCTGACAAAAGATCTGAAGTTGGGACTCTGAAACTGTTCCCCGTTTATCTCAACGGAGAAGACCTGTTCGGGCTCACAGTTCCTGCAGTCGCTAAAATCACTGAATCGGTTTGTGATTTTCTGTTTTAGGTCATTTAGTTATTATTTTTTTTACTCTTATATCAATCTTCTGCTATTAATTCTCTAGCTGCCAGGAGTTGAGGCATGTGACAAATATACTCTCCGTTATGGACGAAACCCCCTCATAGAGCTACCACTTGTGATCAACCCAGAAGGCAGCGCCCGTGCCCTGCCTAGAGTCAGCACTGTTCATGCATCATTGGTGATAAGGTAATATATCTAAGCTTCATCTTGCATACACTGAATTTGTTTCGATGCTGATTTCAATTCAACCCCCAGACCTCAACCACAGACCCAGAGTAACAGCACTGCAAGATCTAACCAGAATATAGCCCAGGGAGAAGGAGGCACAATCCACAACAAGCCTCCAGTGGTGCACCCCAGGTCATCACAGTATCGCTGGATGAAGAGCGAATGGAGGGCCAATGTTTACCTGGCTCACTCTCGCATCAAGGTAGGTCTACTCCATCCTCTCAGCCATCGCTCTCCAGACCTGTTTGGATAGATTAACAGAAAATTGGTGCTTTCACAGGGTCTTGGGCTATTTGCTGCACGAGACATAGAAAAACAAACTATGGTTATTGAATATACAGGTACTGTATTACGGAATGAGGTTGCCATTAGGAAAGCGAGGACTTATCAGTCTCGGGTAATTTTTTATTTCACTATGCGCAAGATGTTGTCTTTTGACTTGTTTAACTGTTCATTTGGATCTGTTTAGAACCGAACAGTGTTCATGTTTCGCATCGACAGTGAGCATGTTGTTGATGCCACTCTGACTGGAGGACTTGCAAGGTACTGGACTATTTTGACATACATTCGTATGTATATTATAAGGGTAATTGTAATAACGATAATGTAATAACCTTTTTTACTCTCCAGATACATCAACCACTCATGCGCACCCAACTGTGTTGCTGAAGTGGTAACATTTGAAAGGGGATTCAAAATAATTATTAGTAGTATTTCCCGAATTGGAAAAGGCGAGGAGGTGAGTACTCAACTTTTTCAGAAGTTCAGCTATAAACCAGAAGCAATAATGTTTTGTCTGTATTCTTTTTAGCTATGCTTTGACTACCGGCTGGACTCTGTGGAGGGTCAGCAAACAATTGCCTGCCACTGTGGGGCTCCTGAATGCAGGAAATGGATCAACTAAACGGTGACAAAAATCATTCCTACTCCACTAGTGTGTGGATAGCACCATCTATTCATAGATACACCTAATGCACACTAAAGTGGTTTTATAAATGAGAAGGTGCGATTCCTTGGAGAAGGTTCAGAACATGGGTAAATCTGGGCAGAGTATGGGAATCGT
Source organism: Eucyclogobius newberryi (assembly GCF_026437365.1). NCBI lineage: Eukaryota > Metazoa > Chordata > Actinopteri > Gobiiformes > Gobiidae > Eucyclogobius > Eucyclogobius newberryi. The sequence goes on from NW_027315746.1 coordinate 22,872,319, forward strand.
AACACAGTAGCAGGTTGTGACTTGTGCCATATGTGTGAGAGTTTCTGTTTGTCTGTCTGATGTTTATGTACACGGGGTGAAGAATCCACCAGCGAATGAGAAAGCACTGTGCAGGGTGCAGCCTTATTGTTATTCTAAGGGCAGGCCCTTTGATTCATACTGTTAATGTAAACCGTATGACTAAATGTAGACATCACTGAATGAGGAATGTACAGCAATGAAAACCGCGAAGGGAATTTTAAACTTGCACTAAAGAAAAAAAACACACAAAAACTTTGAAAATACTTGATTCCATGAGTCAGTTTTTTACATGGTTCTCTGTCACTTGGTTTGTGTGGAATTTGAAAGGTTTTGTATTTATTACTGAGTGAATGGATTTTATTCTCAAAATATTGAGTTACAGAAGGCTAGATTGATATTGTTTTTGAAGATAGAAGACATGCTGTTACTTTTGTATAAATGTATATAAAGAAGACTATAGGAATAACCGACCAAATACTACCTTAACCCTCTTGTTGTTTGGGTGTTTTAACATTGTTTTTGTTTGTCATTGAAATTTATTTAAGATGGACAATATTTCCCTTTGAGAGTATATATTATGACTTATTTTGTACAGAATTTGTAAAATAACCACAATAACTCACAAAGTATTTTTGTTGTATTAAAAGTAAAGTATTGTAGCGTAGTGTTTTGTGACATAAACGCCCACACACACACACACCTTGACCACTCAAAAATAAATATTTTTGTTGACTATTGTAACAAGTTACTGAAATCAAAAGGAGAAAAACTTTACTGTTTATCAGGTTTTATTTTAAACTGTGAATTAGGTTTTGAAACCCAAAACTTTAACTTTTTAAACTCGAGTAGACTCACAAACTTGTTCATGTTTTACGTTGGTTTTTTTCATGGTGCAAATGTCTAAGTGTAATATATGTAGGTAAAGCTGTATGGCAGAGGGGAGCATAGATTGTTCTACCTTTTCAACAGAAATGGCAATTCTCCGTGATCGGAAATATTTCTTACACTGACACTTCACAAGTCACACACTTAGAAAGGTTTTTGTGTGCACAATATTGACTATACAATTTTCGAGCAGTCTTAGAACTTGTAATGTATATGGCATGTATTTTTTTAACTTTCTGAAAACTCAATTGTATATATTTTCTCAATGAATGGTTGTAACAAAATTGTTTCTTGAATATTTTTCTTCTCCTGTATAGTAAATCATCCTGCCAGTGTTTGTGCTACATTTTCTTGGTTGTGGAAAGTAGATAATTTCACCTCTCATTTCTTTTTAAAAATGCCTTTTGGAGTGTACAGACTATGAGATTTGAAGTTTGTGGAATTTAGAAACATTTACAAAAATAAACTATTTTACATGTTATCAACTGTGCAATTCATTTAAGAAATTGTTAAAGGAATGAGTTATATTTGGTTTAATCATGCTGGGAAAGAAAAACAAACAAATGGGCATTGGCATTTTAGCTCATTTATTTGTAAAAGTGTTGGCCCTTTCCATCAGAAAAGTTGCATAGAGGTTAAATAGTTGCACTTAGTTTTAAGAAAGGTGTGTTATGTGTCAGAACAAACGGGAGGGCGAAATAAAAACAATTCTCGTTTAAAGAAACTGCAATGCCTTTAACAAAAAAGGGGGGGAAGTGTGTAGTTCAGAATGATGGTGCATTTTTGGTGCAATTGTTCATACATATATATTTTTTTCTCTATTTTTAGCAGAATGCGCCAATGTATGCAAGCTGTAATAGTTCCACTCATGACCGATCGTGTTTTGTACTTTGGTGTGTGTTACTCGTGTGTTCGTGTTGTTGTTCCGCGTGCCTCGCGCGGCCCTGCCTCCCGCGCGCCCGAGCCTACTTCCTGGTTGCCTCCGCTGCTCGCTGTAGTAAAGTCTGAAGAGAGAGTGAAGGCGGACTGGAAACTGCGCTCACATTACGGCTCAGCTCATCTGTGCGTTTAGCCCTTTCACGTTTTTAAAAGCCAGAATGGGAAGCACGGTGATGGAGCCCAGCAGCGACAGCTCCAAGAAGAAGGAGAAAAAGAAACGGGGTCTGCGGATTAACATGCCAGTGAGTCGGTGAAGTATCAACTCATTTGTTTTTTTACACATGTATATATTTATTTATTTTTTCAAGAGGATGTGATCTGTTGAACGTTTTGTGATTTGTGATTTACGTTGTAGCTCAGAGCAGACAGTGGTAAAGAACAAAAGTAAAAGTATTGTATTGAATTTCCTTACAGTATTTCGGTAGGTCTGATAAAGCCACTACGCATATGCAAAAACAGACTGATATCACTGTTTTTATTGCGCTATAAACCTTGAAAAACTTGTTGTGAGGAAGCTGAGAGGAGCACAGACCTGACTTGTCACTTGTCAAATGAAGCTTGCTTGTCTCCATGGAGATGTAATTTCTTTGCCTGGAACATTCCACAAAATGTCTTAAAACAAATAGAATATTCCAAAGTTTGATTTATTTCAACTTTATCTCCTTGGAGTCTTTTAGTCCATGTCACAGTGGATACTTTTTACTTGTACGCTAAAGAGCTTGATGCTGTCCTTGAAACCTTCAGTCTTACTCAGCATGTGAGAGGCCCCACCCACAGCAAAGGACACACTCTAGATCTCATAATTACAAAGGGGGTAAATATTTCAAATGTTAATGTGATCGATGTTGCTCTGTCTGATCATTTCTGTGTCTTCTTTGACCTGTCTGTTTCTCCCCAACCTCCGGTTGGTCCTGCAGTTGTTCAGAGGAGACACATAAGTGATGGCACAGGTGCACTGTTTATGGAAATGATAAACTTTGAAAATGTCTCATGTTCTAATGTAAATGATTTGTTGAACTCTGTTACATCTAGTATTTTGAATGTTCTGGACACCATCGCCCCTATAAAGGCTAAAATGGTTAAAAATAAGCAGAAGGCGCCGTGGAGAAATGATGATTCGGTCAGGGCACAGAAAAGGGAGTGCCGCAGGGCCGAACGGAAATGGCGCAAGTCAAAGCTCCAGGTTCAAAAAGAGATTTACAAAGAAAAGCTGAACATGTACAACTTAATCTTATGTAGAACTAGGGAAAGATATTTTTCTGAAATAATTGGAAGCTGCAGTAACAACTCGCGTGTCCTGTTTGCCACAGTAAACAGATTAACAAACCCTCCAGCTCAGCTGCCGTTAGAACTCATTTCCACATCCAAGTGTAATGAGTTTGCATTATTCTTTAATGACAAAGTTCAGGGCATTAAAAATGCTATAAATCCCACAATGCAAAAAATTACCCTAAAACCACCCAGACACTTAGAGCTAACTCACTTTGCACCAGTAACTGACAAAACTGTCCATGAGATCATCACCAGTCTGAGTTCATCTACATGCTGCCTCGATGTGTTACCCACCAGATTTCTAAAGTCTGTGCTGAACAGTTTGTTAGCACCATTCACTCACATAGTTAACATGTCGCTTCAATCTGGAACATTCCCAATGTCTTTGAAAACTGCGGTCATAAAGCCTCTCCTAAAGAAGAGCAGTCTTGATGCCGCAGTACTGAGTCATTACCGGCCCATCTCTAATCTGTCATTTTTGGGCAAAGTCCTTGAAAAGGTTGTTTACCAACAGCTCACAGATTTCCTCTTAATAAACAACTCATTTGATGTTTTTCAGTCAGGTTTTAGACCTCATCACAGCACTGAGACTGCTCTTGTCAAGGTGACAAATGACATCCGCCTGAACACTGACACGGGCAAAGCCTCAGTCTTAATTCTGTTAGATCTGAGTGCTGCTTTTGACACTGTCGATCATGGGATCCTCTTACAGAGACTAGAGGACTGGGTGGGCATCACTGGCACTGCCCTAAACTGGTTAAGGTCCTATCTGGAAGACAGGAAGTACTTTGTTGAAATTGGTAGCTGTGTCTCAGACCACATGACCCTGACCTGTGGAGTGCCCCAAGGGTCAGTCCTGGGTCCCCTTCTGTTCAACCTCTACATGCTGCCGTTAGGTCAGTTGATACGCAGTGAAAATGTGTCCTATCACAATTATGCAGACGACACTCAGATCTATGTTTCACTATCGGCAGGTGACTATGGACCAGTAGATTCACTCTGTCACTGCATCCAACAGATCAGTGTGTGGATGCAAAACAACTTTCTCCAGCTGAACTCAGACAAGACTGAAATAATCGTTTTTGGCCCACAGAAACAAAGAGAAAGTGTTAGCGGTCACCTTCAGAGTCTCGCTCTAAAACCTACAAACCAAATTAGAAATCTGGGGGTAATAATGGACTCAGACTTGAACTTTAATAGCCACGTCAAATCAATAACATCAGCAGCTTTTTACCATCTAAAAAACATTGCCAAAATCAAAAATATAGTGTCAAAACCAGATTTAGAGAGACTTATCCATGCGTTTGTCTCCAGTAGATTAGACTACTGTAACGGCCTGCTCACTGGTCTCTCCAAACGAGCTGTAAAACAGCTGCAGTACATCCAGAACGCTGCTGCTCGGGTCCTGACCAGAACCAGGAAGTATGATCACATTAGTCCTGTTCTCAGGTCTCTGCACTGGCTCCTGTGGCTCAGAGAATAGACTTTAAAGCAGCTCTGCTTGTGTACAAGTCTCTCCATGGCCTAGCACCAAAGTACATCTTGGATATGTTAGTGCCATATGAACCATCTCGGACTCTGAGGACCTCAGGGACCTGGTGCCCAGAGTCAGGACAAAACATGGGGAATCTGCGTTTCAGTTTTATGCAGCTAGAATCTGGAACAGTCTTCCTGAAGATGTGAGACAGGCTTCTACTCTGACAATGTTCAAATCTAAGCTAAAAACAGTTTTGTTTAGCTGCGCATATGACTGAAAGGATTTTTTCTTTGCACTCTTCTCTTTTGTTTGTGATTTTATTAGTTTAGAAAATCAGTTGGATTGATAATTTTTAATTTAGTTAATTTTATTGTATTTCTGTTTCTGTAATTTCTTTGTAATTTTAATGCATTTTTCCTGCTGTGAAGCACTTTGAATTGCCTTGTGTATGAAATGTGCTCTACAAATAAACTTGCCTTGCCTTGCCTTGCCTTGTACTACAATATGAGTACCACTGCTCTAGTGCTGCAAGACTACAACTGGCATGGTAATTATTTTAGCCATTTCTGAACTTTTCCTCCTCTTAATTATATATATTTTATCTGCCAGTCTAAAAAAAAAAACATAAGATGAATTGTTTTGACTTAAAACTGACATATTACACATAATAACCATATTAACCATAATGGTGTTTAGTCATCATAAAGTTGAGTTGTATTGATTCATGCATGTCTGAGTATTCCAGGCTGTGAGGTTTGAGCGCTCCTACTTCCCCTCCCACAGATCTGTACTTATTTGTGATTCAGAAAAATTAAGACTCCAGGTCATTAATGAAGCACTTGCCATTGGCCTTTGTTTCAACAATAAAGAAGTAGATTCAATTCTGCTGCGTCCAACAGTGAAATGCCACTAAGAAGTTCTGCAGTTTTGAACAGGAAGTTACTGAGTCTGTTTCTATTGAACCATTTTGGATCAATATTGTAGTTTGAAATGAACAACATGTAAAACAATAATCTAATCTACTTTATAGTTTCATATTGGATGCCTGAAAAAGCATTATATGTGTTCTTTTGTCTTATTTTGACCACCCAGACTAGTTGCTGTTTATGATCAGGGGCAGCTCAAGTTGGATTTGGTACAGGTTTTAGACGAGCTGTTTACACCATAACAATTTTTGTGAGAATGCAAGACGTTGTTCTGTTGCATTCTTAGGCCAGAATTTTGAGTCTTGTTAAAAAAGGAGGCTGAAGACATAAGTGACAATTAGCATGCAACAAACAAATTATACCAAATATAATAGGATCAAGGCCAATTAATTGTGTGGCTTTTTCCATTCCAATTTACTTGAGGGCAATATTTCATTTTTTGGAGTGTAGTTGGCTACTCTCATCAAAATTCTGGCCCAAATCAGGAACAGGGCATAGACTGTATCTCTGGATATGGAACAGGGTCCATCCATCGTCATGGATGAGTCTGATGTGCTCGTCCTTTTCAGTTCTAAACTGCCAATCACTTTTGTCTGTCCAATGAGAAATACCTGTGAGCTGTTTTATCTTTAAAATCATCCCTAGGAAGTCAGGAACCATTTTGGCCTGTACCTGTTATGTGTCTCTCAGGCCACGATGTGGCAGTATGACGTTCTCCTAAATGGATTTAAGGGCAAAGGAAGCAGCCACAGGTGCTGCGGATTGAGGCAAATTGGTTTGGCCACATTATTTGTATTTTGGAATGTGGATGGCACATGTACGCCCATAAAGATCTGCAAACATATTTGTTTTTTTAAATACAAAGCGTGTCTGAACAACATTTAAAGCAGTAGCCTGTGCACAGGGCCACATTACCATGTCAGTATTACTAGTCTACCTTCGTCCTCTTTAGAGTCTAGCCTCACCCATGCCAGTTAATATCGTTAGACTCTTGGTGAAACATATTGAATGTCTACAATGCCCTCAGGTACCATTGTGTAATATATGGTATCCTTTTCCTGTAGGAAAACCTACACTTGAAGTTCACCTAATTGCATGTGTAATGAAGTATCATTGGCCTGTGGCATTGTGTGCCCGCAGACAAATGCCAGCCTCGTCTTTGGTATGGGGAAGTGTCGTGTTGTTACAAGGCCGTCTGCACTGGTGGAACATGTTTATCTGCTTCCAGGGTGCATGCTAATCGGCTCGGTGCTATTAATCACTCTCATCCATGACACCATGACCACCATTGTCCACTTGTTTTGACTCATCTTGCTGACTGATGGAATACCAGAGGTTTGTAAGATGTGGTGAAAGTACAGCAGGTGGTGGTACTTGGTTGTTAAGCAGTCATAAGATAGTTTATGGAATTTAACTTTTAGACACAAAAAAAAAACCAAGCAAGCAACCACAATCACAATATTTTAATGGGGTTTAATACCACGGTCAGTGACAATTCTAATGCTTACTGCTGGGCATTCATTAACACCCAAGTATTTCCAGCAACAGGTAGATCACGTTCTATATCACTGTGGCCATCACCATAGATGGATAGATAGATACTTTATTCATCCGTGGCAGGGAAATTCAAGAGTTCAGTTGTCCAGATTTACTCAATACAAGTGTCAGTATACAAACATTGAAAGTTTAAATCCCCCCTCACCCTCATTTACATTGATTCTGCATTTTGCTGCCTTATTGCCTCAGGGGGAAAAGACCTCCTGAAACGCTCTGTTCTGCAGCTCAGGGGAATAAACGGTCACTCCTTTTGCTTTTCTGAGCAGCCACAGACCTATGCAGAGGGTGGTCTACTTTGGAGATGATGGCCTGCATTTTGTGCCTATAAGCATTTCCAGCACAGACCTTACTCTACCTCCCAGCACCGACCCAGCGCTTCACCAGCTTGTAACGCAATGGCATAAAACAAAGCACTTGTTACGACCACAGATGTGTAGAACATGTACAGCACATAAGCACAGACCTCAAACAATCTCAGCTTCAGCTGAAAAAATACCGTTATGTGTAAACAAATGCTCCACTACTGTGAGGGCACTAGCTTCATGCAATGATATCTCATTCATGGACAGTGATCAGGGTTTTGGATTCAGAGTTGAAACATATCTGTTTGTGGCACATGAAACACAACTGCTCGTTGTGTAATTCTTATTTATTTTATTTAAAATGTTTTGTTTTTAAGTTTGGAGACAGATTTACCCACTAAAGCCTGTTCAAATTCACCTCCTCCGGTGCATGTTGTTGTTCCTTATCCACTTGACCAAGACATCCGATCCTCCGCCTGAGTAAACTGGTGCTTGTTGGACCTAGTTTGAATTCATTTAGTCTTAAATCGATCCTGGTTAGTGAAAGTTTAGTCCGATTTTGAAATATAGTCCTAGTTTAATTCTATGTAATATTATGTAATATTAGGACTTGCCCGTTTGTCGATCCCTTCGTCCTTAATGCTTGTTGGCCTTTTTCGATTTACTTACAGGACATTGCTGGATTTGGCTTCACACAGACCGAAACAAGCACCCCCTCGAAAAGCGCCTCTCAGGTGTGTTTTTACATCAAAGTACAAAAGTTAAACATTATTCATCTTGTCTGTTTGACATGTCCGGCTTTTTGGACAAGAACTGACCCAGACCAAATATTTTCCATGGCTATTTTTTACATTCAGTCGACCTTTGTAATTTTGTAGAAAGATCCAACAAAATTACAGTGAATTGTCTGTGTTATGGCGAGGCTGTGTTGCAAACTCCAGATTGAAACCTGCCTGGTTAAACCTCTCATTTGCTCTTGCACAATGACTGTGGAGTGTTGGCAAACACAGAAGGGCGTGAGCTACAGATTTCTCAGCGGATTGGTGCAAACACGTGCGCAATGAAGGCGAGCTCTATCAAATATTTGAGTTGTTACTTGATACAACTGGCAATAGCAATGACAAGACAACACTCACTGAGGGTTTAGTAGTTTGTCCTTCTATTGCAAAGTTTGAAAAAGAGTGAAAACTATCATATAATTCAAGGGAACTTTCACACACCACATACTTGCCACAAAGAAATGTAAGAAAACAAACTGCTATTCTAATACTATCTCTATCATTTTGAGCTTAAGATGATCATATTTTCAAAACATACCCCCTGACTTGAGTGTGGTTGCTTGAGTGAGTGGTACATAAACAGTTAAAAGATGACTGGTGGGCGGAGGCTCCGTCTGTCTCCAACTAGATTGGCCGGTGCCTCTGGTGTTTTGTTTTGGTAAATGTAGAGCAAATAAATGGAGAGTTGTTTATAAGATATTGACCTTGCGACTCGGCTTAGAACCATATCAGCGCAAATATTTACATATTTTTCGCATCTGGCCTAGACCTTTTCTGCCCTTTGCACTACTGCTTTGAAACCAGCTGTGTAAAATCTAAGTAAATACTTTTATGGGGCAATAAGGAGAACTAACGGCGATTACACAATGAATTCCATGCTGTAAAGTTTTTTATAAATCACACATGTCTGCTCCATCGTCCCTGACCCTCTCGCACAAGCTCGCAGAAAACCAGCGTATAGTAAATCCACACGCGGGTAAACTTCTGTCATGTCTTTGCAGGGAGAGTGTCTCATCCGATCAGCGAGTCCAGTCAAATCGGCATCAGGAGGCAGTCCGGGCAATGCCTTCGCTGTCCTCCCGAGCCCCCAGACCGCTCCTGCGCAGCCAAAGATGGTTCCCCCCACAGCCAGGAGCATTTTCCCCTTCCCCTCCAACCACACCTCGTCACCCAAGTCGATCCGCCGCCTCAGCTTCAGTGGCATCTTCAGGAACAGGAGGGGTAAGCACAAGGGGCAAAAACGAGTGGCCTTTCCAAATGTCAGTGCGGAAGAAGGAGCGCTACCTAAATGTTACGCGCCGCCAGTTTGAAGGGTGTATTACCGTGAATCTAATCAGAAAAAATTAATGAATTAATGGTACGTAATCGGACCAAAAATGAAATGTCACAGCAGCAGCTTTTTATCAAACTCTCGTGCGGGTTTCCTGTTTGTTCACTGAAACCACAATTTAGAGCAGTGATTTGAAGTGTGGGTGGTAATATTTTGAGTTAATTTGCAAGATAAAAATACACATATTAATTAGAAGTGGGCAAAATATTGAGGATTAGATGTGAAAATGAAATGAATATTGAGTAAATCATAAACATTGTTGTATACTTTCAAATAAGGGTATAAGATACGATTTCTGCACTTTTCAGATTGACATTTAACACGTTTAAAGACATTTTTTAACTGTTGGATTGACCGAATTGATAACCTAACATGCACTTTACCGTTTGTATAAAAAAATCAAAGCATTATTTTTAAAGTTTGTTGAAAGGCAAACATTCTCAAGCCCTTTGACCAATGTATTATAACAAAATCTAAATATTGTTGACCTTTAGCAGACAGGAGAAAATAATAATAGTAAAAATCCTAGCGTAGTAATAACAGTGATGTTTACCCTCCTGCCTCCTTAAAACCTCAAAAATGACCTGTTATTTTGTCTGTCAGAAAGTAAACATGAAATGTTGAGGACAAGTTTTCCCTTCACAGGAGACTTCCTCAGCAGGCTCCGATTCTTCCTTGGCTCTCATTATGCTTGAACTTTGCGTTGTAACTTCTTACACAACAGCCTGCTTGTATAACTCGGAGTAGCATTAGAGATGACTCATACGCTTTTGGCCCAAACTAGTTTCCCCTCTGTTGTTTCCTACAGAGGGACTGTTGGCAGCGGCTGGTGGAAGAGTTTACTATTATGTAAAAATGCCAACAAAAAGGTCGCCTTGAGAGACACTGAGGACATTTACAAGGCCAGTAGTAATCATAAAACAAGAGTACTAATCACCAGATAACCCAGTCATTAGATGTGATTGCACATTGTGGTGTGTTCATGCATAGAATAAATGTGATTATCAAAAACAATACATTTAAAAATAACTCTTTCGATTAACATTTTCTCTTTCATTTTTGCCTTATTCTCCCCATCAAAACCTGTGTGAACGCTCAGAAAGAAATCTGATTACTCCCATCAGATTTAACCGTTGACATGACAACTAGATAATATGCAATGGCTGAAGCCATTGTGAGTATCTGCGTTCTTACGTAAAAGTACACCATGTGTGTAAGAGTACTACATGTGTGTAAGTAGTACTGGTGGTACTACTTACACACATGTACACCCGTGTATGTTTTCTGCTGCGTTTTGCGGCATACCAAACAAAGCTCAGTAATTCACCATTGATGATTGCGTAGTTTGCATTTCAAATAGTAGTTTGTCCTGACAAATTGCAAGATCGTGCTGAACGCAGACCTGAGCAGGGAGAAAGAGAGAGAGCCTTGGTGACCCGTGACTTTTCATTGATGTTCAGGGGTCAAAAATACCCGAGTTGTGGCAGAAAGAATTAAGTCAAAAGAATAAAGCCTAAAGAATAAAGCCTAAAGAAATAATAATTCTAATGCCCCATTCATTTCAATGGGGAAAAGTACTAATCCTTTTGAAAATACTGCAAAAGGTACAAGTTGTTCAAATGTCAAAAGTAATAGCGAACGTAATACTGTGAAAGCGATCGTAATGAGATATAACTTGTTGAAATCGGTTAAAGCGTTAAGGAGTCGAAACGCGCCGAATGGAAAATATAATAATAATAAAAAACAGTAGAACATATAGTGTTTACGTAATCATTACGCAGACACTCAATTAAATAATCTGATCACTCCAGAAATAATCCAATTTACATGATTATTTTTATGATAATAATAATAATCCGATTTAGATGATTATTTTTATGATAATAATGATCCGATTTATATGATTATTTTTATGATCATAATGATCTGATTTTTGCCACTGCTTTCTGTCTCAGTCCATTCAATGACTAGACAGCAGTTGTTTTTGTACACAAACCCATGCTCTTCTGTGCTGGGCAGGTTGTTTTTGTATGTACCGTGCTTCTACCACTAGGCGGTGCTACAGTCAAAGTTGTTTTTACACATAATCTTCTGTGTTCTGTGTTCCTACTAATACTTTTAATTTTGTGACTATTTTGTGCTCACTGTAATTTAACATTTACTCAGATATGTTTTAGTATACACTGCTTTTTGTAAACAATTTTTTCCTTATGTGCTGTAAATATGATCTAAATTCCTGCTCACGCTGCTGGTTCGCACAGGTTTCCCCATTGGCCTGGACATTGTCAGTCTCGGCTGCTTTCCTAACCTTATCTGGAAGTGACCAGGCTCTCGCTCGCTCTCTGTTGCTTCTCAGGGCAGCTGTCTGTTGACTGTAAATAAATGGAACTGGGCAGTTTTGAGTTCCAAATTCATACAGTACATCCCTAAAAGGGCTGAGGGATTTTCATAGGGGGAAGGAGCATGGACCAGTGAGGAACAAGCAGCTTTGGACTTTGGGCTAATTCAGTTTTCTTTAAAGTCAAACCTGCATCTTGTCTCTATAGAAATGTTATTCCTTTGACTGGCATTTTCCACAGAGTTGCATTAAACTCTTTTGTCATGCATTTAATCAATTATTATTGTTTTTACTGCTCAAAAATACCTGAAAAAACATTTGAATAATAACATCTCCATAGACACAAGAAGGGGGTTAAGTTAAGGAAAACATTAGGAATAGACTTATAATAAAAAGAATGTGAGCGAGTATAATTATTTTGCGAACCGCTTTTATTCTAAGTCGGGTATCTTGTTTAGTATTTTGTATTGGAATTGGTGTTTTAGCTGTTGAATTCTGTTTATAGTTCACATTTTAAAACGTGTCCATTAGAATTGACAAAAAGACCTAAAATATGCTCTTAAAACCGAAAAATGAAAATAATAATTTTCTAAATAACTGGGTTAGTATTTACTTTGCAGAATAAGACAGGATTTTGCATCTATTCAAATCACAATTCCCATTTGATTGCATTTAATCTCGCAGCCGTACTTTATAGTTTGTAATCCTACTTTTTGGATCATAATTAGGAGCAACTTTACTATCACATAATTGCATTTGACACAACAACACTCCAAACCGCAGGTAGATTTCACAGATTCCTCCAGACATTCTTTGTTAGCTGAAAAGCTGGCTAATGATATAGTACTTTAACATGTCTAACTACTGTAACCTTTGCCTGAAATCTAATTTGTCAAAAGAAAAGGGCTCTCTTGCTAGCCACGACAAGTCTGAATGAAATCAGCTTGCCCGGACTGTGTCAGGTACATTTTTGAGCACATTATAGTGTAGTACAGTTACCATTTAATGATTTTTATGTTGGCACACTTCCTCTGTTACTAGTCTGACCCACTGAACTGCTCTATTAAGTAACATGTTCATTCATGGCGCAGGCTAAAGCTCCGGTGGCTCATATTAATGGGACGTGAGGCAAGTGGAAGCTGACAATACACGAGACTGTCCTGCTCCGTCTCACTCTCAAAATTTGTCAACGGCGAAGGCACCAGCAGATCCACGCGGAATTTGGGGATTTCTGTCGACCACAAAGCAACACGCTGAAGCGTTCGTACTTCAGCCCATGATTCACCGCCTGGAGACAGAGTGGGACAGATGTGGCTGTGCTGAATCTGCTGCTCGGAGCAAAGGGAGGAAGGCAGGCGCGAGGGGAGTGGGCGGTGCTGAAGCGAGGATTCAACCAATACGGAAGCGCGTCTTAGGGACTAGCCTTCTTTTACAGGCCGCTGTCAGGCTTGCTATATTAAAGAAACACCACTCTCAGCTGCACCTGACAATTTACAATAGCAGCAGAGCGAACTTGTTTCTCATTTGCTGCATCCCTGCTGTCAGCCGGAGGACGAGTGACGGCAATCTACTAAAGTTACTATACTTTGTTTACACTATGCTCTTCCCAAAGGATGATTTTCTCCTGCACATTTCTTAACTATTTTGGGGAATTGCCATTGCTCTTGCCCTTTTTTTGCTCAACTTAAGTGTCGGACTGTTCTATGAATGATCACCTTGGAGTTTACACTGAATTTTTAGTGCACATAAAAAAAAATTTCTTTTTTTTTAGCTTCGTAATGATTAAATACCACATTTTTGTCAACACGAAGTAGCATTTTAGGTTGTATTTTGCACTTTTTATTCGTATGGTCATGGTCAAACGTTCTATTGAACCGACAACCCACTGCGCCCCATGAAAAGCTTTGGCAGCCTGAGGAGGAGCAAGAAACGCAAGGAGCCAGATTGGGTGGGAGGGCGGCAGCAGTCGGAGTCATCGTGTCTCGCTGGTAATACATTCTCTGTACTGTCGCTAAAGTCGCATGTGTCAGGGAAGTGCTCTTAGTTCAGCTTTCGTGGCACTGATTGTCATTTGCCTTGGCCTTAGTTTGCCTGTATAGTTTCTGTATGGGATGCTTCTCTGATTTCACACATGCTTGCAAAGTATTCCCTCTGTAAGTTCAAAAGTGCTGAATCTATAGGTAACACAAGGGTAACATTGTACAGTGAAACTAGAGCAGGCCTACTTTCATGGTTTTACAAACTTTTTTGACTAAATAGTTTTTCATTCATTCATTCATTCATTCATTACTATCGACTGCACACGCAAGTACACATTACAGCTTGTCATGCCTACACATTTGTACCTCACAGGTTATTGCTCCTGTACATGTTTCAAAATGTGTTCTGTGAATTGATATTAATATTCGGAATCACAATACTGCTGAATTTTATATTTTCAAAAGTCATTCTTTAGATATTATCTGGCCCATATGTTAAAATAAAATGACTTTCCTCACCTCCATCATATGTGGAGCTACTTTTAAACCAAGCTGTAGATATATGGTTGGTATTATTATTATTACATTAGGCTAAAAGAGGGTCGTGCTAATATATTCATATGGTGATAAGCTACCATTGACTTTATGGTGTGTAGGTTCATGGCATCATCGTAAAGTTAGGGAACGACGTGGTGACATGTTTGCCAGATCATAAATCCTTTGATCCAGAGGAAAATGTGTCACTTTGTCTCACGTCTGAGTGGATGGGTGTTATTAACCTCACGCAGTAATCTTTTTTTTTTTTAAGTCACACTGCAAGTTTTATCAGCTGCTGATCTTCTAGTTATGTAATCTGGTTTGGCATCTATTCAAAACAAGAATTGTGAGGGTTTTTTTTTCTTGACAATACTGTTGCAAAGCGTTCCTGAGTTCTGAATTTTTACCACACAAAGGTTTCAGATCATCAAACCAATTTGTAATAATTCACAAAAAGTTTACATAAACTGCAACTGAACTTTTTAGCTAAAAATAGAAGCAGTTTTCTTATTGCACTAAAAAATATATAAAAAGTCTTGTCCTTACTGTGAGCGAGCTTGCATCGCCACAAACCTGACTGTTCCCTGAACAGGGAAATTGTGTTCCTTTTATAATATTCCAAATTTTGACTCATTCACTTGCAAACCTGTGAAAAAGTAATTGCACCTCTCAATTGGCAGAGCACAGGCCTGATTATCACCCGGGGCTTGTGCAACGACCATTCAGGGTTACCTGAATGGCATTTGAAGACCAGCTAGCCGCACTGGCCTTAGTTAAGGGCAATGTTCATGATCCAACCATAAGAAAGACAAGAATGGCACTCACGGCAGAGTTTCAAGGAGAAAATGACACAAGATAAAAAGAACATAGAAGCTTCTCTCACATTTGACAAGAAGCAGCTGGATGATGCCCAATGATCCTCTAAATGTATTCTGTCCACAGATGAAACAAAGTTGTGTTGCCAATTACATCTGGTGTAAAACTAACGGGCCACGTTATAATAACATCATGCCCACAGTCACACCTGGTGGTGGCAGTGTGAGGGTTTGAGGCTTTTCTGCTTCAGGACCTGGGACACTTGTTTTCACTCAAGCTCAGACACTCTTGGGTTCTGACTTTGAGATGCTGCGGTTTTACCCCAGTTCAGCCTCAAAACACCAATATGGCTGTTAAAACTATTCTGAAAAAAAAGTGGTCCAAAATGACTCCGCAGTGATTCAGTAGACACATCACCAGTTCTCACAAGCCTTTGGAGTCAGTTATTTCTGCCAGGGGTCAGTTTTTAGGTTCATGGTTGAATTACCTTTCCACATCGGGTCAGATGTTGCCTGTAATGATTGAAATTATGAATGATTTTATGTTTATTTGTTGTCTTTGTGAGATATTTAAATTGGTAAATAAATCAAGAATAATAATAAGAATAATTCAAAAACTTTTTCTTCTTATATATAATCCTCCTCTAATCTGCCCATTGAAACATGTTGAAACTACTTGCTAATTGAGGTCAGTGACCTTGTGTCTTGTCACCGTTCCACTGCATTGCCTCATTGTTGCACCAGTTTTAACCAGAACCCCTGCACAAACATAGCACAAACATAGCACAAACATAGCACAAACATAGCAGTTGTGATTCATCACGTTACACGTTGGCCACAGATGAAGATAGTGGCATTGCGTTCACCGGGCTCGCAGTCACCTCAGTGTCTCTCTGACGTCAAGCTCCTCATGACTAAATACACTGCCAGTTCCCTCAGGCATCACTCTCTCATCTGATTTAATGGAGGCAGCACAGAGTGACTCAATGCTGCAATTATTAAATCAACTCATAAATTAGTACGGCAGCTTCAACCTGTTTCCACACTTGTTTTTTAGTGAATTTCAATACATTTCCACAAAATCTTGTTGTAATATAATAATATATAGTAACTATGTAAGCAATTCTTTCATTTTTATGATTATCTTAACAATTTTTAGGTTTACATGTATTGTTTTTTTGTTAGTTTTTTTTTACAGCAGGTCTCTTTCATGACTACATTTCTACAGAATTACGTTTGGAACAAAAAATGTTGCTGGCCTGCATCTTGATTCTAACCTGACGCAGACAATCTTCTTTCCTGAGAATCTGTCTTAACAAAGCGACTTTTACACTGTTTCAAAGCTTTTTTGAATTTACTGTAACTACTGAAAGTACTTTTACTCAATTCAAAGAATAGTATTTGTCCCAAAGGGGCTGTTAAAAGGTGCACAGAGCACCCATACACAAAATTTAGTTTGAAATGTTAATATCTTAGGCTAAATGGAGCTTTTATGTTGGTTGTCTTTTGTTTTTCCCTATATCCTTTACTTTCACTCTCTGTCAAATTCTGTGATTTGTTTTTTGTTTAATTTATAAAGTAGAAAAAGGTTCAGTTGTAGTCATAGATGTTTTGACTCTCATTCAAGAGTCATTGTCAATAAGCTTATGACAATGACTCTTGGATGAGTCGAAACTTTTTTCTACAATGGAACACTCCTGGACGAATGAGGGATTACACCGACATATTTGTTTATAAACATTTTAAAACTGAAAAAAATG
Organism: Eucyclogobius newberryi; assembly: GCF_026437365.1. Classification (NCBI taxonomy): domain Eukaryota; kingdom Metazoa; phylum Chordata; class Actinopteri; order Gobiiformes; family Gobiidae; genus Eucyclogobius; species Eucyclogobius newberryi. The sequence continues at coordinate 22,889,236 of NW_027315746.1, forward strand.
TATATTAAAAAAAAAAAATTAATATCATGATTCTATTTTTCTGTTTTTGTGGGTCAAATAATTATTTCCTGAGTTGAAGGCTTTCCCCATTCAACAGATGTAATATTGTAATTTGCTGTGGTCATAGAAGAAACATCATCATAGCTTCAAACTCATGAAAACTGGTTTGGTGGTGTACAACTGAAGCATGAGCTTCATGTGTACAACTAAAGCATGAGCTGGGGGCGCGAGACCATTTCATCATGTCATTTTAAAATGATGATACTCTATTTTCTTTTAAATTGAAAACCGTATGTTTTAGTGAAAACATATACAAATATACCTAATTTTAGCGATTTACAGCTTGAAATGTTAAGAGACGTCTATTTCATCTATATCTCATCTATCATTCGTCTATTTTTTTACTGGTGGAGTCCGGAGTGTGTTTAGTGGTTATTTTGGGGGTCCCGGCCTGAAATGTTTGGGAACCCCTTATGTAAAAGACATTTCACAGTTAATGGCCACCCCTCCCAACAGAACTGTGTTTCCTGTTTGCTGGGTGATGCCCCTAATAACCCAGCGGCGCAGAGGGCTCAGTTCTACTCTTATCTACGGCTGTGGAATGTGCCACAGCAGCGCAGCTAAAATAAGAAGACCTACACAGAGAAAGCAAGGCATGCCAAAGAGGGCGGCTCCGTGCCAACTAAATGTCAGGAGCACACCAAGAGAAATGTTCACCAACATGCCAACCTTCAATAACTCATCCTGACAGATTTTGTGGTATAGAATTGCCATCCATAAAAGCTCTTTATTATTCAATCTGACTTTTGCTGTATTGTGTCTGAACTCACTTTATGAAATCATCAGGTGTAAATCATTCATTTCTCCCTGTGGCCCTCAGAGGCAACTGTTGTTGTGATTTTGGGCCTTACAAAAATAAATTGATTTGATTTGATTTGATTTGAAATCAAGTCTGTGCAGCTGCTGTTTTATTTTAGCATAATTTAAACTGCCAGCAAATCTAATAAATGATGTCATCTTACAAACTGAGTCCAGATGACTACAACTGAAGCTTTTTATACGATGTCATCTTACATTTTATAATTTTCTTAAACCAAGTTATCAAGTCTCAAATCAACTAGACAAATTAAAAATTACACCACATTATAATCTGCGTTGTCCCTTCTCTGGTCCTGTGACGTTCACACTTTCACACTGGATTTGACGTTCACATCCAACATAATAATAGTCAACTGGAAGTTCCATGATGTGCCGTGCGTAATGTGAAACATTTGCCCCACATCACAACGGCCTTTCCAAGTCTGGCCAGAGAAATATGTCCAGAGGGCGGAGCCAGTGTCACATGTCGCTGTGTGTAAGATAGTGACGCCCGCCGTGAAGAGCTGTCATGTGAGAGCCCAAAGCGGCATCCCAACAGCACCGCTTATGTAAATACAAATGACTTCCGGTTCTACAAGCTGTGATCAAATGGAAATTTGTTTTATAATAATTTCAACATAATTTGTTTGCATCAAGCTTGTGACATTGCATAAGGTCACTCGTGCCCATGTAAGGGGAGCTCTGCCTTGACTTACCACCCACTTCTGACCCAGATCACCCCCACTGAGCAGCCTCTGGGCCCACAGCAAGTTTAAAGAAGCCACAGTTAGGAGCGTTAAAAGGGGATTAAGCGCAGATCGCCTCAGAAAAATTTAGTATCTGTTTATTTACTTTTTGCAAATACAATCCGTACAGTTTTATCTGACAGAAGTCTCCTCTTTTTGGTTTTGTCAGTTGGGACTAAAGAGAATCATGATGTTCATCCCATATTACATACTTGTTTGTTGTTGTGGCACAGTCCTTGTTGTAATGCCTTGGTGGATAGTTTGTTTCATCGGCATCTGGATAGAATTCCCTGTTGTTGTCTGTGAAATTCAACTGAAAAGCTAATGAAGCTTTCTTTTTTTTAAAACATGTTCTTATTTGATTGTTGGGTTAGGGTTAGGCTGAAAAAAATTATGTTGTATCATCTGGACTCTGTTTTTAGAAAAACAAAAAGTTCCAACTCTCATCCAAGAGTCATTCTCAATCTGTGAATTGAGTTTGGAACTCAGGTTTTATATCCTACTCTGAGTAAGCCCGGCCCACCGGGCGGGACCTCCTGATAAAGGGAGTTTTTGGTTTCACTAGAGACTCCACTTTGTTTTCTAGCAGCCCTGTAATGGGCTACATCCTATTGTAACCTGACTTTCACTCCCTCCCTCCCCACTACCTGATTAGCAACAGAATGCCCCCAGTGTTTCCTGCTCCAGGGTTTCAAAACACTATAATACGGAAGGTTGAATCTTAAACCTCCATTTTGTTTAAAGAAGGATTCTCTTTTTTCACAAAGCCTCCTTAGCTCCTCTTTCAAACCATCTTATCTCCCTGCTTAGAATCTTCCTCTCACTGTCTTCAACTGATGCACGGCGCTCTGTGGTCCTGAATTAGCATGACTTCTGTGTTGATAAAGCCTCCTGTGAAGTGGCTGTTTAGTCTCAACTATGTACTGCTCTTTCTTCACTGCATTGGATAGAATACAATACATTGCTTGCTTTTTGTGTCGGAATCTTGTTCTTTGGATGAACACGTTTTTGTGTTGCCTGGTTTAAAATAAACAGGAATTTCGTCCCTTTTGTCCTGCTTTTTGGTTCTCTTCACTTTGTTTGGAGCCCAATCCCGGGTATCCACAGGCTGAGAGAGCATTCCGGACGTGATTTTCCTCTTTCCTCTTGTCCTCTGAGCTGTGCCTTTCAATCCGGCCCGCCAAGCTTGTCCAAGTATTCCAAAAAAAAAAATCTTTATTTTTTTTATTTTTTCCTTTTTTGCCCTCAGGCATCTGTCTGCACTTGTATCCTTAATAAATATGGCATGAAATGAATTAAATAATATATTCAATAGCCTATATTTGACAGAAAAGTGATATTTTATTTGATATTTAATTTTTTTTTTTCACACCAATGATCGCGGGCCGGCCCTCCGCTACTTGCTTGGATTCGAATATGGCCCTCGGAGGAAAATAATTGCCCACCCCTGCTGTAGAGGGTGGTTTGAGTCAAAGATCAGCTACTGATCCGTGTATGTAGGTTTCCTATATACTTTTATTTGGAGCGTTCCGTCCTCTCAAGAAAGGCCAAGCGGTTCTCCTCAGCGTCTTCTCTTGTAAACCTGATATGCGGGTCCACAGCATTGATGTGCTCTGAGAAGGCTTCCAGCTCTTGATTCTTGATGGTCACAAAATTTGTGACCATCAAGAAATGTGTCATCCACATAGCGGTACCAAAGTTTTTGGGCAATGCCTGAAAAGGAGGTCAGTGCCTTCTTCTGAAAATGGTTAATGCTGTGATCTTTTTGTATTGCTGAGAGTGCCTTCCTCTCTTCCAGCGTGATCTTTGAAGGAAGTGGCTTGGCACTCTTCAGTTTAACATCAGGGCTGCAGCGTCTGTTTCTGTCATTTTATAGTTCCTATCGGCTGTTTTTGTGGCTGTGATGTCGTCTTCTGTAGGGGTGTGGATGTGTAGAGAGCCCATTACAGGGTAGCTAGAAAACAAAGCGCAGCGAAACCAAAAACTCCCTTTATCTGGAGGTCCCGCGCGGTGGGCAGGGCTTACAAAGTAGGATATAAAACGAAAGAGTTCCCAGACTCAATTAGCAGATTGAAAATGACCCTTGGATGAGATTCCAAATGTTTCCAGAGTCCAGATGATGGAACACATTTTTTTCTACAATGGAACACTCTTGGACGAATGAGGGATTACACAAACTTGTTTCTTTATGTAATATGTTTGTTCCCTTGACTCATAGTAACCATAAAAGCTGTAAAAAAAAAAAAAGAACAGAAAAAATGACGATGTAATATTTGAAAATTTTGTAAATGCGACTGCTGGGTTCATATGTCATGCACAGTCTAAACTCTGTGTGTGGTCAGTTAATATTGGAGGTGTCCTTTGGTGCATTGCTTCACAGCTCTGGACATCCCTTCTGTCAGCAGCAGCAGCACCGAGGCCACGGCTCGGTCATCTTTAATGTCTGTCAGGCTCCATGACCTGCTACACATTCCCGCTGTAATGCAACATGGGAGAAGATTAATTCTTGCAGGGCCAGGGACGATGCAGTCTTAGATTTCAACACTCACAATACAGCTCGTAATAGAATATAGATTTCATGACATTTGGGAAACTTTTTGCTGGCTCGGATCTGAAGAATTTGATACTTGCTTTGTACTGTGCCTCATCCCACAGATTTAAAAATGCCACGTGAATTTGCAAGTTTTATCTGCCAAATCAAAGGAATGAGTTTTGTGAGAAAATGTGTCAACGATAGCCATGTGTTGAAGTTTTAAAGTTATGAAAGTCTTTTGGCGTACACGCGTCTCACCATTACTAAATATTGGTAAATACATTTCTTTCTGCAGCTTCCGGTCTCTCCACGCCGCCTGCCACGCCCACACAGGCATTCAGCCAGCCCATCTTCACCCCAGTGACGCCGCAGAGTGGACCAAGCCCGGAGCATTTGGAGCCCACCACGCGCTCTCGCTCCCTCTCCAACCCCCCTGATACGGGCCAGCGCCTCAGCCTCTCTTCCTCCTCCAAACCACCGATCCCTTCATCAAGCTCTACCTCACAACAAGTGGGTTCTGCACACACAATCAGAGATGCAAGTTATTTTTCTTCACCCTGAAATAGAGCTGCAACGTGAAGAATTGTATCAAGATCACAATTTGAATGATGGGCAATTGGCAAAGGTTGCAATTATTCAAGTAACGAATGCTGCGTTCACACTTCCACACACCAAAACAAGAACAAGAGCAAGTGTGAATGCAGCTACGATGAGGTCTTCTGCAAAACACCCTTTTATAATGTAAAAAACTGCAACGGTTTAGCTTTTCATATTTTACTAATCTCTTAGACCAGCTACAATCATGAACGGTACAATCACAAGATTTCTTTTCAAGGACCGGTTATAACATTTAAACATATTTTCAAAACACATGTTACTTCTGGAGGTGTTTAAAATGTGCACGGTAAACTAGGAGCGGGCGATATTGACAGAAAAAAAGAAGATAAAAGAGAATATAATATAATATTACAGTATATTATTTCTCATATCCCCATGACAATATTCCAACAATATTATGGCAATCCATCAAAAATATTGATAAACTTATGCACTTTTAACAGCTTTTTTATTGAATTCTTTTTTACTACTTACTCACTACTACTACTACTCATTATTCTACCATCAGTTTTTGGTATACCTTCCACTTCTACTCTGAACTCCTAATAGAGACATGTAAAACTGGATCAAAGATGATTTGCATAGTTTGCAGCTTTAGGACGGGTGCAGCATTGACTGTGTTGACCTTGAGGTGAAGAATTGCAGTAGTCTGTGAATTCTTAAAATGGGGCAGTGTCTTTGATCAAATGGTGCACTGCGTATATTCACCTGCTGCTGAAAAAGCCCTCAGCTCCTGGAGAGCACCAAGAAGGAGCCTGTGGTGATGCATATGTTTTAATACTGTGTTTATTTGATCCTGGCATGCACACCTTTCAAAATACATATTAGTTGATAATGTCTTGAAGCACTATTGCAGCAATTACAACAGTTGAACTTGAAAACTCATTCATTAACCAAATATCAACATTGTTACTTTTGGTTCCCACAGTTACATGGCCTCAACTATCTCTCTGACATTTTAATGCATAATTATCTGTAGGGCTGTCTTGATGCATCAGCACTGAGTGATTGTGGACTGTGGCCAGCGAGGCCAGATCAATATTTCATTACCAACATAGTACTCTGTTGATATGAACACCAAGGACTCAAGATTGTGGTCGGAGAATAATGGCTCTTCCCTTCTGTCCTGTCAGAACTCATCTGCCACACTGCAGAGGAGCCACAGAATAATCCTTCTGTTCTAGTTTGAATAAAAGCTGTTTGTTTAATGGACGTGCGTATGCTGATTCTGAGGTGCATTTGCAGAGCGCGGTCCCACTGTGATGCAGCAAAGCAGATTTATGAGTGTGTGTGCTGCATTTTGGCCCGAGAATTGCTGTATCACCATCACAGGGCGACACTACGGACTGTTTAGCATTTTCTAACCGAGGCACTGCTGCGCTCCTTTCCAAAGAGGAACCAGGGAAAATGGTGTTGGCAACAGACAGATGACCTTGTATGAATCTCAACAGGACACAGCATGTATTAAGATATGGCAATATGAAATATGTTTACGTAAATAGTTCTACTGCAGTGTCCAAGAGGATATTCTCTATCACAGTCAGATGTTACACGTCTTGGACATTGTACCTGTCACTGTAATCATCCGTAAGGCATCCCCAGCTTCTTGCTGCCTAGCAACGTGGGGATTTCCTAATATGGTGAGGCGGGTGTTTAGGCTGTTGTGTTTTGGAGGGGTGTGTCTCTGGCGCGTGTAACTTCCTGTTTTTTCTCCGACCTCCACGTGAACTTGTCGCGCCATGGTGAGTGCTCATGGTCGGGATTAGTAGTCCGACAATGAGCCGCATGTCTCATTGTAGCAGGATTTCTTCAAACAGAGCGGTACAGTAGCTGCGCGCGAGCTTTGCGTCCCCCGCTGCGGCCATTGGGTCAGGACTGTTCCACTCTCCATTTTAGGGGTGTGCGGTCTAATAATAATGAGGCGAATGTTGCGCCGCTTCACCTCGGGATTGTTTTAAATGAAGGAAAATAGTCCGAGACCTGCTTGTTCTGTGAAGCGTCGTGCGTCTGCTCCTCCTGCTCCTCCCGCTGCTCCTCCCGCTGCTGCTCCTCCCGCTGCTCCTCCTGCTCCTCCCGCTGCTGCTCCTCCCGCTGCTCCTCCCGCCGCTGCTCCTCCCGCTGCTCCTCCTGCTCCTCCCGCTGCTGCTCCTGCTCCTCCCGCTGCTGTAACAGTTTGCAGTAAACTTTGTCGTGCTCTGACAGCGCCGTGTCTGCTCCGGGTCTGCTCGTCCTGACCACATACGTGCCTCCTTCTGTCCGCAGGTATACGGTCTGTTTGAAGGCATGCTGGAGAAACTTGAACTCGATGATGATGGTAAGTAAACGTGATCGCACGATGTCAGAAATCAGAGTCTTTGCTGTGTTCCACTGCTCTCTGTCTGGTGATCTTTAAACAGTGTTTGTTTCTCAAATATATAGCCCTACAGTTTTTACGTTTTAATGGAGCCATAAGACATTCTTGGCTCTGAATTTGCAATAACTTAGCTTATATATAGTACATACTTTGGCTCGAAGCAAAAAAAAAAAGTTTCCATATGATACTTTCTACTGTAGTTTTATTACACCTGGAGTGACTCAAAAGCCTGTCTTCATGAGTGCAGATTGCAGACCACCTGGACTTGAGCAGAGCCTTGCTTGGTGTTTTTTTTTTTCCCGCTCTAATTATGGCTTTCCTGTGAGATTTGTGTTTTGTTTGTGTTTTCCAGCTGCTGAACCAGAAAGTGACATTTACATGCGCTTTATGAAATCCCATAAGTGCTACGACATCGTTCCCACAAGTTCCAAGCTGGTCGTATTTGATACCGCTCTCCAAGTTAGTCATCAGCTTCTGTATTCTTGATATGACTCCCTGTAAATGTGTGTGAGAAGGAACAGATTCACAGTTAGTTCGAGTATTTGCACATCAGAGTAGTTTGTATGCAAATGTCTTAAAGTTGTTAAACAATAACTTGGTCAAGTCTTTGTGTGCATTTTTAGCCTTTTTTAGCCTTCACATTAGGCACACGCTTTTTTCCTTGTGTGAATAAGATCTGCATTGTTTATCTAAGAAACTAATACTGCTGTTGTTTTACAGGTTAAAAAAGCATTCTTCGCTTTAGTGGCAAATGGGGTGCGAGCTGCTCCTCTGTGGGACACGGAGAAGCAAAGTTTTGTGGGTAAGAGCAACATTTTCCATCTGTTGTTGCTTTTTATTGCTTTGTATTGTTGGATTCCATTCTAGGTCATTGTCAATTACCTTTTTTTTTATCAATATTTTTTTTATCTGTCCTTAAGCATACTCCTGTACATCAAATAAGATGTTTTTAAGATTGTCTGTTTGCTTTGTTTTGAAATCATCCCTCATTTAAAAAAAACAGTTGAGCAGAACATTTGTCAGTCTCTTATTATAATGACCTCGAGTTGTTCTTAGTACTTCCAAATTAACGCAGCAAGAAACCTCACATTTGTTTTGCTGCCGGTCACGCTTGGTGGAGCACAGCGTTCTATTGAGCAGAACTCATTATCGCTGTCATAAGCCATTAAACCCAGTAACGACTCGCATGCGTTGAAGACTTCAGTTTGAACTCTGCAGACCCCTCGGAGCTGAGGGGAACAAGTCCAAACAGTGAACTGACACGGTAGACGCTGCTTGATTGTCTTTGTGGAGTTTATTGCAAGTCAGTCGGCGATGAATTATAGATGTGGAGCCTGTGTGAGGATAAAGCGGGGCGGGGGGGTAGTGAACGATGCCCGTGCGGTGCCCGTGCCACACCCCAAAGTTGCAATACTCCAGCTTTACTTCACACGTCTGTGCCAGGCCCGTTCAGAAGGTGGTCTCTTTGTGTGATATCTCCGCGTTTGTTCTCAGGAATGCTGACAATCACAGACTTCATCATTATACTACACAGATACTATAAGTCTCCATTGGTAGGTAAATGTTTGCGCTGTGGGTGTTTCTCGGTGACTTCATCAGAGTAAATAAATGTCCTTCTGTCCCAGGTGCAAATATATGAATTGGAGGAGCACAAACTCGAGACGTGGAGAGGTTAGTATCACGTTAAATGTAAGGAAAATCAAATCATAATGTCGTTTTCTACCCGCTTTTTTGTTTTTCTACACAGAGGTTTACCTTCAAGCAACATTCAAACCATTGGTCAACATATCTCCTGAGGCAAGGTGTGTTTTACATTGTTACCTTATTTTGTCTGGATTTACTTTGCATATTTAGGGGTTTTGTGAGGTATTTACATTGCTTTTAAATGAATCTAAATGACAAATGATGGTCCTCTGACTTGCTGATAGCTGCATTGTTTGAGTGCGTTTGAACCTACATTGCTCTGTGAGATGATTCCATGTGAAATGTTGTCTTATTTCCATATGCGTTTTCATGTTGCAGTCTGTTCGAGGCAGTGTACACCCTCATCAAAAACAAAATCCACCGTCTGCCTGTCATCGACCCAGTCACTGGAAATGCACTTTACATTCTCACACACAAAAGGATCCTCAAGTTCCTCCAGCTTTTTGTAAGTTGACCACATGATTATGCACAACCTCTGCCCTCTGGTGGCCAGTGACGATAACATTGTGACATCTTGATTCTAATAAATAAAGCATGTATTTCAGATGCGTGAAATGCCAAAGCCAGCCTTTATGAAGCAGTCTCTGGGAGAGCTGGGCATCGGCACGTATCGTGAGATCGCTTTCATCCACCCTGACACGCCCATCATCAAAGCACTCAGCATCTTTGTGGAGAAGAGGGTGTCTGCGGTGCCTGTAGTCGATGAGGCTGGTGAGAGCTAAACAAAATCTACAGTCTATTTTTACTGTTAAATACCATTAACTGTTCTAAAATCTTCCTTCTTCATAGGCAAGGTTGTGGACATTTACTCAAAGTTTGATGTCATTGTAAGTTTAATTTTTGAAGTTCAGTATATATTGTTTTATTGTAAACTGCTCCTGATTTAGATTATACTGGAGTTTAAAGTATAAAAAGGGTGACTTTTGACCATATTCAATAATTTCCTTTATGGTAAAGTAATAGAGATGGAAACATGAAGCATGTTTATGACGCGAGTGTCATAACTCTTTATGTTCCGACATAGACCAGATATTCGTCTGTATTCAATTTTAGCACTTGGAAGCATTAGATGGTAAAACAAGGACTCAAATGTAGTTCTCTAATATAATCCTTCTGTCCATAAATCCACCAAGGCCAGTCGGTTTCATATGCACGAGTATTTTATGCATGTTCATTAACAGATGAATAATTGTACAGAATTTGGCTGCTGAGAAAACCTACAACAACCTTGACATCACGGTTACCCAGGCATTGAAACATCGCTCCCAGTACTTTGAAGGAGTGGTCAAGTGCCATAAAATGGAGACATTGGATACCATTGTGGACAGAATAGTCAAAGCTGAGGTAAGCCCTTGATCATCATTTATTTAACAATAAGAATAAGTCATAAACTGGTTTGCTCTGTCCTCTTTGATCAGGTGCACCGTTTGGTCGTAGTAGATGAACACTCAAACATCGAGGGCATCATCTCCCTGTCAGACATCCTCCAGGCCCTGGTGCTCAGCCCGGCAGGTATAGACGCTCAGCACTGACCTCCCACTCCCCCCCCTACCCTGGACACTGAGCCCCCCACCCCGCCCCATAGCCCTGTCCCAGGTAGGACGCCTCCAGCTGTGAGAGCGCATGCTGCCTGGCTTCTGGTTTGCCCTGCTGTGTGCTCTGGTATGATCTACAGACTATTGCATTAGGGAAGACACTGGCAGCCAACACGCTTTAAGTAATTTATTATATTATATTTTAAAATGGGACTCTTTGTTCTCACTCAAGGATCAGCTCTAAAACGAGTAAAAAGAACTAGCTTCCTCATTTAAATATCAAAGAAGTTCATGTAACCTTAGACTCTGGTCAGTGCAGCCTTTTACTTTTCATAGAATATCAACATAACTTCAATGAAATGCAATTAATTTGTCTTTCTCTGATGAATTGGGCCAAGACTGAACTAAAATCAGACTTTACGCTTCACTTTTCTCCAGAATTCAGCCTTTTAGTGGTGCGGTGGTTCTGACACATTAATGTGCTGCACAGTGCACAGAAAGCACGTCATGATCTTATAAACAAAGAACAGTGTGGCTACACAAATGTTGAAGCATAAAAACACTGAGTATTTCTCCTTTTTACTGCGTTTGCTACTTCAGCACTAGTTTGTACAAGATGGAGTACAGAGAGTGGCGGCGTGTTGGTTGGTGTGTTTTGCAGACGCAAAGTGCTTAAACATTCCCATTTCTGAGCAGCAACCGCTGAGTTTAAAGGAGGAAATATAAATAATGAAGATATATGACTATATAATGTCTTTAAAAAGCCCCTGGTGTATTTTTTTGGGATCTGTCTGTTACAAAGACGGACTGGAATTATGTTTACTGAAACCTCTGGTTTTACAATGAAAAACATTTGAGGCCAACTTCTGATCTAAGTTTGTCAAGACTATTCACAATTAATCGATAAGTGTGATTATGCAGGGCACAATATTGACCGTAGAAGCTAAAAAAAAATCATGAATATTTTAGAAGGAAAAAAAAATAATTTATATCCACTCTATGCCCCCCAAATAAGTAAACCTAAAGTTAAAGGGCTGTTTTGTCACATTGCTTAACTTTAGTTTATCTTAAATCTTTTTCTACAAACCGTATTATTCACAAAGTTAGATTTCCTTAAGCTGGTCACACTCCAGAAGAACGCTGATCTAAAGACAATGTGAATGAAAAAAAAAGATTTCATGTTTTTTATGATCATGAATCATTGTAAAATTGGCCGTCAATAAAAGATCAGCACAATTGAATATTGTGACCTCCCTAGTGACTGGTGGTAAGATGGTTGCCAGGGTGGTCTAGGAAGATGTTTTACACCAATCTCATGAATGAGTTTGATTTTGTTGAACAGCTGCTTGCATCGCTCTCCACATTAATGAAGCGATGGAGTTTGTGAGACTAATCACTTCTCAGCAGGGCTCCAAGTCCAGCTGGAATGTTTTTAGAAGAACAGGAAGAATACTAGACCCTTTATCCAGTAACCAAGTCTCACTGTGAGATGAAGACTCCAGTGTTTAACATACATTTAGTTCTGAAATGTTACAGAATATGGCATTAATCTTATCCTACAGGCATTTTTACTCCAAAAAACAAAACCTGACCATCATAAACATAAATTGTTACAGGCTCGCCTCTCC